>NW_012132913.1:0-2500 GCF_000001635.26 Mus musculus
CTGTCACCTGAATTTTTGATCTTAGCCATTCTGACTGGTGTGAGGTGGAATCTCAGGGTTGCTTTGATTTGCATTTCCCTGATAATTAAGGATGTTGAACATTTTTTCAGGTGCTTCTCTGCCATTTGGTATTCCTCAGGTGAGAATTCTTTGTTCAGCTCTGAGCCCCATTTTTTAATCAGGTTATTTGATTTTCTGGACTCCACCTTCTTGAGTTCTTTATATATGTTGGATATTAGTCCCCTATCTGATTTAGGATAGGTAAAGATCCTTTACCAATCTGTTGGTGGTCTTTTTGTCTTATTGACAGTGTCTTTTGCCTTGCAGGATCTTTGCAACTTTATGAGGTTCCATTTATCGATTCTCGATCTTACAGCACAAGCCATTGCTGTTCTATACAGGAATTTTCCCCCTGTACCCATATCTTTGAGGCTTTTCCCTACTTTCTCCTCTATAAGTTTCAGTGTCTCTGGTTTTATGTGGAATTCCTTAATCCACTTAGATTTAGTCTTAGTACAAGGAGATAGGAATGGATCAATTCTCATTCTTCTACATGATAACTGCCAGTTGTGCCAGCACCATTTGTTGAAAATGCTGTCTTTTTTCCACTGGTTGGTTTTAGCTCCCTTGTCAAAGATCAAGTGACCATAGGTATGTGGGTTCATCTCTGGGTCTTCAGTTTTGTTCCATTGGTCTACTTGTCTGTCGCTATACCAGTATTGTACTATTGTCCTAGCCAGAGCAATTAGACAACAAAAGGAGATCAAGGGGATACAAATTGAAAAGGAGGAAGTCAAAATATCACTTT
Organism: Mus musculus; assembly: GCF_000001635.26. Classification (NCBI taxonomy): domain Eukaryota; kingdom Metazoa; phylum Chordata; class Mammalia; order Rodentia; family Muridae; genus Mus; species Mus musculus. The sequence goes on from NW_012132913.1 coordinate 809, forward strand.
TTGCAGATGATATGATAGTATATATAAGTGACCCTAAAAATTCCACCAGAGAACTCCTAAACCTGATAAACAGCTTCTGTGAAGTAGCTGGATATAAAATTAACTCAAACAAGTCAATGGCCTTTGTGTACACAAAGGATAAATAGGTTGAGAAAGAAATTAGGGAAACAACACCCTTCTCAATAGTCACAAATATAATAAAATACCTTGGCGTGACTCTATCTAAGTAAATGAAAGATCTGTATGATAAGAACTTCAAGTCTCTGAAGAAAGAAATTAAAGAAGATCTCAGAAGATGGAAATATCTCCCATTCTCATGGATTGGCAGGAACAATATAATAAAAATGGCTACCTTGCCAAAAGCAATCTACAGATTCAATGCAATCCCCATCAAAATTTCAACTCAATTTTTGAATGAATTATCAAGGACAATCAGCAGATTCATCTGAAATAACAAAAAACCTAGGATAGCAAAAATTCTTCTCAAGGATAAAAGAACCTCTAGTGGAATCACCATGCCTTACCTAAAGCTGTACTACAGAGCAATTGTGCTAAAAAACTTTTCTTTTTCAATCATTATTACTATATGGAAATTGTTTTCTGAGGCAGTAGGGTGCATGAATGAAGCAAAACCATTACTTATGCCATAAATACATAATATGTGTCACTGGCACAATGGCATATAGTATGTATTTATGTATTTATGGATTTTGAGACAATTCAGTCTCTAAAAGTAAGGGTTTTAAGGCTCTGTTTTTACCAATTCTTTGAGTTATTTACTGTGAAAAGAAGGTAATAAACTCTGACATACAGTTTAACTCAGTCTGTTTGGTTAGAGAAGACATAAGAGCCATGGTAGAAAAGACACTTCTAGAACATGTACTATAGCCTAGTGCTAATAGGAAGACACCTGTGGCCCATACAATGTAAGTCACTTGTTCAAAATCACAGAGAGACAATGACACAATCTTACAGGGTAGCAGTTTTTGTACCAGCAGTTTTAAGTGGTTGTCTCCCTGTGAGCATCCTAGAAGCAGGCTCAACCAAGTGCAATTGCTTAGTCACTGCTCTCTTCTCTATCACATACATAAGATAACTGATGCTTATTGGTGGGGAAGGAATGTTCCACATTTTCAAAAACTACTCAGTAAGTTTACCTCCAATCCAAGTATAATTCTAGGCATTTGGGGATCAAACATGATGATCCTTTTACTACTCCCACATAGTCTTTTTTGACTTCTATATACACAACACAAATATGCATACATATATTCACATATATTACAGAATAAAACACCATTATGTGTGTAGTGATCATTTTCTTTATCCATTCATCTGTTGATTGGCTCCTAGTTTACTTCCGTATTTTGGCTGTAGTAAATAATATGGCACAGAACATGGATATCTACAAAATATCTTCAAGTATCTAAATGGATATCAACAAGTGTCTACAGTGGGCTCTATTATACCTTTTAGGAATAGATTCACAATATAAAACTTGACATAAGTTTTATTGATTTTTATTTGCAATCTCCTTACTAGTCTCCATATTATCTGCACCAATTCATATTTCCATCATTAATGTATGAACTCCTTGTCTGGGGTAATTTCAATCTGCATTTTCTGGTGGCCAAGAATGCTAAACATATTTTCAAGAACTCAGTGGTCATTAATGCTTTTTTATTGCATTGT
>NW_012132913.1:7500-219721 GCF_000001635.26 Mus musculus
AAGGGGAGTAAAAATGGTTCCCATGTAAATCTGAGGTTAGTTTAGAGAGAGTGTTTATCTGGCACTCATACAGCCACAACCACAGTCACAGCCGCAGCCTCAGCCGCAGCCTCAGCCGCAGCCGCAGCCGCAGCCGCAGCCACAGCCATATTCACAAGAAACCTCTGTCATTGTGGCCTTTTGGATGTTTCTTTCCTTTTTCTCATCTTGTCTCCTTTTGTTTTCTTGTGTAAAGTACAGAGGAAATACTCTGATAGGAAAACTTCTTCCACATTATCTTCTTACCAACTTAAATCCACCTGCATGCAATATTTGCAACATTTCATAGTTTCTTTGCATTCTGACTTCCAGTTAATAACAAACTGTAAGCTATGGTATTCTCTTTCTCCCCTTTCTCTCACTTTTTGTCTCTGTCTCTCTGTCATATATGCATACATAATTACTACTACCAACAACAGTAGTTTAAATTTTTCTTTGCTTGAAAATATTTATATTTTCTGTTCTGGAAATAATACCTCAAAGCATTTATTCTGAGTACATAATAATTTATGTTTACAATGATTTACATGATTTACATGCAAAATGTTTATATATATAATTCATAAAATATGCATCTACATGCCAAAAAGGAGATTGATCATTGGAAACACCTATATAAAATGATATTCTATGGTTAGCAAACATCAGTTATTGGTATGAACATGTTGGGTCATTAAAAATGTTAAATGCCATTACATTTATATATGTACTTAATGATTGTGTGTGTGTATGTGTGTGTAAGAGAGAGAGACAGAGACACAGAGACAGAGACACAGAGACACAAATAGACAGGAGAAAGAGAGAGAGCAAGAGAAGACATGCACACGAGTCCTACGAGAATGACTTGTGGGAATTTATCCTTTTATCCTTTTCTTCTATCACATGTGTCCTGGAAACTCAAATCATATTTTCAGGTTTGGCTGGAAAGCACTATAACTAATATGTCACAGCAGCTATATTTGTTTTACTTTTTGTGGTGTGACAATATAGAATAAATAGCTGATCACAGGATTAGAAAAAGTTTCTTATTCTACATTGGATTTAGATGATGAAATCTACCCCCTACCCACTATTGTAGAAGATTAGAACCATGCTCTCTCTCTCTCTCTCTCTCTCTCTCTCTCTCTCTCTCTCTCTCTCTCTCTCTCTTTCACACACACACACACACACACACACACACACACACAGAAAGAGAGAGAGAGAGATTGAATGTATAACAAAATGTCCATGATGCTCCTATTAGATACCATCAGATTACAGATAAAAAGTACAATTGCAAATATATTTTCTCATTTTGGAGTTATCTGCCGGGATGTTTCTATAGACAATAGGATTGCCAATTATATGATTAATCTCAAAAACTAATGGTAAGACCCTGTTGGAGAAGAAGAGTATTATCAATGTTAACATCTCTGAACCTTGCAAGATACGTGACAGTTAATCTAGCAGGAGAGGAACACGGTCCTAGCAGAGAACCTACTACTATTATTCTATTAAATGAACATACTGTTAAACTCACTCATGATGTTTTATTGCTATTCCCATGTATGAATGCATCCCTCACACCTCGTCAGAAAAGCTTCTGTTTTCAGTAGATGATGACTAACACAAATATCCATGACTTTCCAAGGTTCGTAGAAAAAGAAGTATAAAGACAGAAAGAGTAAAAGATAGTGAGTAAATAAAAAGGGCATCCTCTGCATGTAACAGGACAGCTAAATATATGAACACAAAGGATATTATAGCACGCACAAGATGTGTTTAAGCTCAAACCATATGACAATATCAACATGGAGAATACAGGTATACATGAAAATTCCACTTCTATCTGAGAGGCTGTTGGCAAATGATAGCTGGTAGAGAAAGAAAATCAGTTTTTCTAAAGGGTGCAGACCCTGAAAGCCTCCCATGTTATAGTGGAAGGCTGCACCTCCATGAATATATGGGTAGCCCAAATTGACTTGGTGGGTAATCATAAAATGAAGACACAAGTTGGATGGGTACTGGGGTGAGGATATGGGAAGAGTTAGGGAAAGGGAAATAGAGAATGAAAGAGTAAAAGTAAATGGAGAAAACTCATTGTATGAATTTCTCAAAGAACAAATACTAATAAGGAAATTCTTTTTCAGCTTGTTTCTTGTGATGACATCAACTTTGGTCTTTGTCTAGTGAGGGAAGCTTTGAGCAGAGACACTGATTACTACTGGATGTTTGAGATATACAAGCACAGGAGGCATGCAATCTATTGCAGAAAGATTTTCCTTTCAAACAGTTAAATTTTCTTTGAAAAGAGGTTTTTGTCTTTAAAGGGTTAAGTGACAGTTATCTGGAAAGTTTGTTTAGGTGGAACGGTATCTTCCCCTCAAAATGCTAGATTACTTAAACAGTGCAGCACAAGGACTGTGGACTTTGTTTATATTTCTCCCTTATTCTCAGCTTATAACTTTAAGATCTTTGTGTAAATGTATCAGTCAGTGAATTTCAGCTGTACAAATAAGAAAACTGGCACAAGTCAGGTAAAGACTGGATGATATCTCACTCCCAATGTGAAACCCAAAAATCTATGCTAGTCCTATGAAACGTAAACTCAACAAACACAAGACAATTGAGTTAGGATGATAGTGTATCTATACAAAATTTTGACAGGAGCTAGAGACATACTTTGCTCAGCAGCTAAAAGTGACACTGTGTCAGAGGACCAAAGTGCTGTTTCCAAGTCCCCAGGTAGGGTTGCACAAAATGACCAGTGATTTCAGTGATGGGGTTGGGGTGGTCCAATACATCTCACCTCCAAGGGCATTGAGTGTGTGCGTGTGTGGGGGGGTGTTGTTGTATGTCTAAACACACACACCACACGCGCGCGCGCGCGCGCGCGCACACACACACACACACACACACACGAACAATTGAAAGAAATGTCAATGGACACAATTTTATTTATTCATAGGAACTCCAGCATCAGAAAATGACAAGGAAAAGAAAGGAGGGCATTTCCTTGAGTGAGACATCCTGAGAAGGGCTTAGGGTAGCAATTGTGTTCATGTTAATCATTACCAGGCAGAAATACACAAGGAAACACAGACATTGAACCTTGTAGGGCAGTGTGTTAGCACTGAGGTGAAAGGAAAGGAACACAGAAGAAGCCCTGACTTCATCAGCCTGACAAGCATGGCTGACTCCATGAACTGATTTCCAGAACTGATTTCACAGTGATGATATGGCGTCATCAAGAAAAGTTCCATTTTTCCTTTCTGGATGCTGTGCTTAAGAAGGCAAGGGGGCATGAAATCTCTTGGAAAACAATTTCCAATTCAAAAAGTTAAATATTCTTTATAAATATTTTGGTATTTAAAGGGTTAAATGACAGTTATCTGAAAAATTAATTGAGGTGGAATGATGTCGTCCCCTAAAGATTCTAGACGACTCAAACAGTGCAGTGTTTTGAGTTAGGTGCTTCCTACTCATTTTTTACTGAAACTTTGTCTCTACTCCTCCATAGCTACTCTAAACTCCAAATGCTAAGCCCTAGGATACTGAACAGTGATAGAATATGATGGATACTCTTTCTTGAAAACTGATAATCTTGTAGCCTTTAATATAAATGAATATATTATATTACATTATATTAATTCATTCATAGAAATGAATGACTACATATGAGCTTAGTAGCATACACAGTCAAACAGCCCTCAGGAAGATGAGTTATCTAAATCCTAATGAGTACAAGGCTAGTCTGGTGAATACATGGAGTTTCAGGCAAGACAGGATGACATAGGCTTTAATGTGTCAGACCTGTCTTGCTATTTCTTATGACAGAAAACTGGAAAGATTTAGCTGAATGATAAGATTTCCCCTCTCTGTTCACTGAACCGCTAGGATAGGGGCAGTTAATTGATTTTTCTCCTGCTGTCTCAAGCCCATCCTTCTTTTGCCGCCATGCACTTCATGTTTTGATGAGCTTCAAACCATGGACCAATAGATGTTTTGTTATTCTAGATGTTTTGTTAAGTTTTTCATCACAAAAGCAAGAAAGGTAACTCGTGCACATGCAATAAGCAGTCATTCATAACCCATAAAAACTAGCATCATGGGAAAATAAGATTTAACTACGTGTTTTGTTTTGTTTTGTTTTCTGTAATTAAACTTTAGAGATAGGCATTAGGTCCATAGGTCAAGAGCTTTCCAAACATTCACCAAAGCCCTGAGTTTGATGGCCAGCACCACAGAAAAAATAACAGGAATGGAAGAGCACTGCTGTATATCCTGAAACCCAGAGTTCAGGGCAGAATAGTCAGAAGTCTAAAGTCATTCTAAGCTGCATAGTGAGTTCAAAGCAAAGGTGTGCTACATGATAACCTCCATCTTAATAACTAAGAAACACATTAAAAGTGAAAACATACTTTCAGAGTCATATACACTGAACTCTCTTTTCAGGAAACATAAATTCTGTGAATACAGTGCTTACCTTGTTTGGTCTCTTTTCCTGGTGCTTCCTCCTTAGATATTCTTTCCTCTAGTCATAACTCATCACTCTTGTGTATACGTACTGGTATCCTTGACACCTTCTGATGCCATCTTCCATTTCACCAAAACCGGTTTCCCATTACCACACTTTCCATGTCTATTTCAAATGTCTGGTCTACAAATGCTATTTCTGTTAAAACATTTCTTCATTTTCAAAACTGTTTAGAATATATACTGTCAGGGTGTCTTTCTGAGAGACAAGTATAGACTCTACAGACAGTGCCTGAATACCAAGTCAAGACCCATGGCATTCTTTGACTCATATTGCTTGTAAAAACTGAGTGAGCAAGTACACTGTAGCCAATTTCTTATCAAATACACCTTTCTTTTAATGTGTTAGTTAGACTTTCTATTACTGTGATAAAATACCATGACTAAACAAAACATGGGAAGGAAAACTTATTTGCAAATGGCATTCCATTATGCAGAGAAATTAGAGCAGGACTTCAGGAACTGAAGCAGAGACCATGGAGGAACACTGCTTATTGGTTTGCTCTGCTAGGCTTTCTCAGATTTATTTTCATGTTATTTATAATTGTTTTGTTTTGTTTTGTTTTTTTGTTGTTGGTGGTGGTGGTAGTGGTGGTAATTTTTTTGTTTTTTGTTTTTTTGTTTTTTGTTTTTTTTTGTTTTTAATATATACTTCAGGACTACCTTCTTAGTGGTAGTACCATACATAATTGACTGAGTACCCCATATCAGTTACCAAGAAATTTATCATTTGAAGACATTTTTTAATATTAAGGTTTCCACTTCTCCAATGACTCTAGCTTGTATTAGGAAAAATATAGCCAGGATATTGGCTTATAGGTTTCAACATACCATGAAGAAGGGTCGACTTTACCTGGTGTGTTAAGCAGGCGGGATCTCTTGCAGTAGTATGTCACTTCCTGTTCACAGTGCTCTGAGCCATCAATCAGAGCCTCCAGTTGCTCCAGACTCCCACCATAGTTTAAGGTCATGGCATAGGGCTTCTCAGGGTTAGAACCCTGTACCCAAGTCAGCCCTGTGTTGTTGTGCTGAACTGTCATCCAGATCTTGTCTTCTGCACAAATGACAATGCAGAATAGGAGAAGTTAGAAGAAAGTCCAAAGAAGAATACATAAACATTGGGTCATCCATAGTACACAGGAGTCTTTACTTAAGTACTCAATAAATACTATGTTATAAAAGCATTTTATTCCTTAGAGAAGGAGCAGAGACTTTCATTCCATTAGGCTTCTACCTCAGATTAACTAGAGGCCAAAAATTATAGGGTTTTTGCTTATGAATCCTTATTTTGAATGTTTTTATACTATGTATTTAATGTTAATTATTCATTTAAATTTTCAAATACAGCCTTGCTCCTTATCCATAAACTGTTCAAAGACTTTCTAAAGTGTCAAATTCTACAGGTGCTCATTTTTTAAATAAAAAATGGCAAAGTATTTGCATATTATAAACACTCACCTTAAAATTTTTTATTGGGTATTTTCTTTATTAACATTTCAAATGTTATCCCCTTTCCTGGTTTCCATCCAGGAAACCACTATCCCCTTACCCCCCCCACACACACACACTTCTATGAGGGTGTTCCACATCCACACACTCACTCCTGCCTTCTGGCCATTGCATTGCCCTACAATGGGTCATCTAGTCTTCACAGCACCAAGGGACTCTTCTCCCATTGATTCTCTACAAGAACATCATCTGCTAAGTATGTGACCTGAGTCATGGGTCCCTCCATGTGTACTTCTTGGTTGGTGGTTTAGTCTCTGAGAGTTCTGGTTGGGTCTGGTTGGTTGATATTGTTGTTATTCCTATGGGGTTGAAACCCCTTCAAGCTCCTTTAATCCTTTCTTTAACTTCTCCATTGGTGGAACCCAGGCTCAGTTTAAAGGTTGCTTGTGAGCATCCACCTCTGTATTTGTCAGGCTCTGGCAGAGCCTCTCAGGAGACAGCTATATCAGGCTCCTGTCAGCATGCACTTCTTGGCATTCACAAGAGTATCTGAATTTGGTGACTTTATACAGGATGGATACCCAGGTGGGGGCAGTCTTTCCTTTAGTCTCTGCTCTGCACTTTGTCTCCATATTTCCCCTGTGAGTATTTTGTTTCTTATTCTAAGAAGCACTGAAGCATCCACACTTTGGTCTTCCTTCTTCTTGAGCTTCACATGGTCTGTGAATTGAATCTTGGGTATACTAAGCTTTGGGGCTAATATCCACTTATCAGTGAGTGCATAACATGTACGTTCTTTTGTGACTGGGTTACCTCACTCAGGCTGATATTTTCTAGTTCAATTCAGTTGCCTAAGAATTTTATGATATCATTGTTTTTAATAACTAACTAGTACTCCATTGTGTAAATGTACCTACCATATGTTCTGTATCCATTCCTCTGTTGAAAGACTTTTGGGTTATTTCTACCTTCTGACTATTATAAATAAGGCTACTATGCACGTAGTGGAGCATGTGTCCTTGTTATATGTTGGAGCACCTTTTGGGTGTATGCCCAGTAGTGGTATAGTTGGATTCTCAGGTAGTACTATGTTCAGTTTTCTGAGGATTTGCCAGAATGATTTTCAGAGGGGTTGTACCAATGTTTTCTATGGTGTCTTCTGCACCTGACATTCTCTCTTCTATCTCTAATATTCGATTGGTGATGCTTGCATTTATGACTTCTGATTTCTTTCCTAGGTTTCCTATCTCCAGCATTGTCTCCATCTGTGATTTCTTTATTGTGTCTATTTCCAATTTTAGATCCTTGATGGTTTTGTTCTACTCTTTCACCTGTCTGATTGTGTTTTCCTGTAATTCTTTAAGTTATTTTGTGTTTCCCCTTTAAGTGCTTCTACCTGTTTACCTATGTTCTCTGTATTTCTTTAAGGGAATTATTTATGTCCTTCTTAAAGTCCTCTATCATCATAATGAGAAGTGATTTTAAATCCTAATCTTGATTTTCCATTGTGATGGGGTATCCAGGACTTGCTATGGTGGGAGAACTGGGTTCTGATGATGTCAAGTAACCTTGGTTTCTCTTGCTTATGTTCTTGTGCTTGCCTCTCACTATCTGATTATTTCTCGTCCAATCTGCCCTTGCTGTCTTGGACTGGAGCCTGTCCTTCATGTGATCCTGGTTGTGTCAGAACTCTTCAGAGACCACTTGTTTTTGTGATTCTGTGATTCTGTGATTCTGTGACCCAGAGATACGTGGTGTGTCAGAGCTTCTGAGATTCAAGTTGCCTCTGGGAACCTGAATTCCTGGTGTGACCAAGGTCCTGATATCCTATGATCCTGGTCATCTTAGAGCACTTGGGAGTTAAGCTTCCTCTGGGTCTTGTGGGACTGGGTGCAGAGCTAGCACCCAAGGTCTGCTCAGCACATTGGCTCAGACTCAAAGGTCACTTTAAACTTTAAATAATATTACTTTTGATATTAGGTAAAGGATGAATACTATTAAACATTTGTTATACTGTATACTGTATGAAATTTGACAAGGATAAAATATTTGTGCAAGTTCAGTAAAAATACAGCACCATAGTTAATTCTTATAGAACCATTAACTATCATGTTGTAAAGAGCAGCTATAAATAATCAGAATCTGTAAAACAATACATCATTATTGAGGATGAAAGTTTGTCATGCAGCCATAAGGATCTGAATTTTAAACCTTAAGTGACAATAAAAAACATGCTGGCAAAGATGGAGGTGACCATTGCATCTTGCTGATCATATAGCCTAGCCTACTCAGAGTTTCAGTCCAATGAGAATTCTTTCAAAGGAACAAAAGAGGATTGGAAAGATAGTTCTATAGTTCAGAGACTGCTCTGCTCTTGCAGAAGACTCAAGTTCAGTTCCAGTAATCAATATTGGGTGTTCACAACCACATATGATGCTATTTTGGAGGATCTAATGCTTTCTTAAGGTTCCACATGTATATTGGTACTCATCTTCACATAAACTTCCCTAAGACAAATACACAGTTATTTTTGATTTTTGTCTTTTTAATCTCCAAAGGAAAAAAGAAGATCAATCACACAATCACATCTACAGAATATAAACTGATGTTGTGCCTTGGTCTCTAAATACATGGGAACACAAATGCACATGTACAAACATTTGTGATAGCTATTCTTGATTGTCAACTTAACTATATCTGGAATCCAAAACCATTAAGTTGTAAGATTTCCAGCATGAGGCAACATACCTCCATGGACTTCTCATGCATGTCTTCAATTGCTTCCAGGGTCTGACTCTGACTACATTCGGACAGTTTTAATGCTTGTTGTTCTTTTTGATAATTGTTCTACAAATGTAAAATGAAAACATTACTGTAACAATTCTGTTCATTTTTGTTGTTACTGCCATGCAGCATGAATGCTAGGCTAACAACCAACCACTTAATGTATTTCCAATACTAAAATGTTTACGTGAGCAAAAATAATTCCATATGAAAATTAAAAGGAATAGTTTTCCAAGTGATTTAACATTTTAACAACTATTATGACTAAATATACTTATATTTTTAAGTAACATGAAATACAATTATACTACCAATTGTGGGTTAATAAAACTTTTTTTATGAGAAATTGTTTGCCATGCTGCAGAGACTGGCCTTAGCCTCTCAAGTACTTAAGTTTATAGGCATGCACCATGTAAACATGAACTTGGTAAAATCCTAGCCCTGGAAGCTTAACTCTAGCTAGTGTTAATGCTTTTACCATATGGTGGCCTCCTTTTTCTAACTAGCAGAAGTAATCCCAGGATGTGGTTCATTACCTCATCTCTGTATCTAGCCCCCACCTAAGGTGTATGTGCCATGTCTTCTACTTTTTCTTCCTTTCTTAAGGATGCCTTATACTTATTCTTTACTAAGTCCAACACCTTCACTTTTCTCAACTATTGTCAAGAGTTTCAGCAATTGTAACTGTTATTTTAAATTCATGACTTTAGCTGGTCGTCAGTGTAATGCCTATAAAACTAACTTTTATAAAGTTTGAGTTAGAATGATCACAAGATCATGAATAGTCTTGATCACTTAAAGATACCCTGCCTCGAAATAAAGTGTAAAAAGATGTCTGGGGACAAAGTTTAGTGGTAGATTTGTTTTCTCTAGGTTCCAATCTCAAGTAACACATGGAAGAAGTAATATAAATTTCTCTTTGTATTCTTTATGTTGGCAGACAACCATGGTAATTTGCATTTAAAAAAATTAAGACAAGCCGTTTCCACCTTTTCTCATTGTGCTACTAGATTCCTATTTTGTCCTTTATTCACTGTGATCAGTTTTGTACCTCACATTTCCACTCAAATCATCCTGATTAAGTACAATGACCTGCACTTTGTGAAGTTTCCCTTTAAAAAATGTACACGTGCATACATATGGAGACAAAGGATTAATATTGGGTGTCTTCTTTGGTTGCATCCCACTGTTTGGGAGACAGGGTCTCAATGAACCTAGAGCTCATCCATTAGGCTACAACTGGTGGCTAGGAAGCTCTGTGAATCTTCTTATCTCTGAACTAAATCTGAGTTTGGTGGTTCTAAAATGCTCACCACCACACCAACTTTTATTGTTGTGGTGGTTTGCTTTTAGTTTTGCTAGTTTGTTTTGTTGTTGGTGGTGTTGGTGGTAGTGGTGGTGGTGGAGGTGTGTGCGTGCATGCTTACTCAGGGAATATAAACTCGAGTCTCCATACCTACAGTGAGAAAGATTACCAAATAAACCATCTTCCAGCCCTGCAAATCTATTTTGTTTGGCCAATTAGCAACATATGACAAAGTTAGTGAACTTTTCTTCCTTAAATGTTTTCCTTCACTCATGGTAGTTTAATTTGTACCAATCGTTCTCTTCCCTTACTGGTTCACACTCACCCCCCACCCCCACCTCATGCAGAATTACAAATATTGAATTACTCTGGGAGTCTGTCTTTAGACTCCTCATATACAAGGATGGTTACTCCCCCTTGAAATTTCATCCAGGGTTCAAGGTTTAAAAATTGCCTTCAATTGGAGTATTCATTTACTTTTTATCTTTAGTCCCTATCTCTTTCCAGAACTGACTCATAATGGCGGCTTCCTCAATGCCTTCCCAGGCAGGAATGGATCTCCTGTTCATTTCAAATTGAATACTTCTCAAACTATTAACCAATCAAATAAAAAATAGTTAATATGGTCATCATCTCAGATCTTACTTGGAAACTATGTGATGACTACAGTCATTGGTACAGTAATGGAGAGATGATCTAAAATAGTTTGGTGATATTCTTCCACAGGAATATTCTGCCAGGGCTGTTGAGAAAGGTTGTTTCTAGCCACTGTTGTTACTAAATTTGTACTAAGTTTAGGATTGTAAGAACTGATTTGCCAGTTTGAGTTGGCTTTCGAATATTAACAACAGAGTCCAGATGACACCAGTAAGTAAGCTTTCTCTCTCCTTTCCACTGTACCTGAGGCTGACATAGTGTGCTTCCTTTCGTAGAAACTGGTAATCCTCTCTTCATCTTTCAGCAAAAGTCTGCCTCTTGAAAATTTATAATCTGGTCTACCAGAAAATACCTAGTGGTTTTCATTGATATAGTATATGATCATACTTCTCTGCTTTACAATTCAGTAGGACTAGAACAGAACCAAGGATAGATAGATAATGAAAATTAACTTCGTTGCATGTGCCCAACACAAGGCTAGTTTCTCCATTCCTATTTGATACTTAGTTATTCTAGGTTAATTATAAAGTTAGTTATGATGCCAACCACTGATTTTTCTTGTTCTTCATTGAATTTCTGTATATCCATATCAAATTTCTGCTCACACAATTTGTTGTTGATCTTCTTTCTGTAAAGCACAGTAATAAAAGCAGTCACATTTCATACCAATATGAAAAAGAACACTCAAAACAAATTAAATTGACCATTTCATACTATAAAAAGAAAAACAGCAGTAAAAAATTATCTAATGGGAAATCATTATAGTTTTTTTCCCCTGAAAGATTATCAGAGAAGTCTTCTTTTATGTTTTAGCTTTTCAAAAATTAAAGAAGTTTTAATACATATATATCTTATTTTAGAAAATTAACTGTATTTCAAAGTATTTTTTCATTATTTTCTATCAAATATAATGTCTAATTTATTTTCCTATATTGATTCAGTTAAGACTTAGTGCAAAACATAAGTCAATTAAAATATACAAATTGTCTGCATATGTAATTGATTATTTTCCATATTGTTAAACATAATAAACAACAAATTACACTTCTAAGATTTTGTGCAAGACTTCTGTGTTTCCACAATGAATGTAAATCTAATTTTAAAATCTCATTAACAGGTACTTAAAGTAGAAAATAAAAATTTTCACAGATTTCTAAGATTTAGATTTAGTTTCCTTGAAGGCATGAAGTTATAGGGTTAACTGCTTAGACAAAATCAAAGACACACATTTTTACTAAAAGCTCAGTAATGTTTTTTTTTTCAACTTCAGCCACATATAATTTTTAAAATGATACAAATGTGACCCTACAAAACTAACAACTCTACCTCTCCCATTTGTTCGTTTGTTAAAGTCATTCTAATTTCTGTTTGAATTTTTTTTTGAAAGAATCTTTGATATAAATTTCCATGTGTTTTCTCTTTATGTGACTCCAGGTCCAAGGTGTCTGAAATAATCATCTTATATCTATGGGCAACAGGCACATATGTGGTGCACATATATACCTGTAAGCAAAACACTAATACACAAATATGTCTGAAAAATAGGTATTAAGAGCATTGTTTCTTAAGCCATTTAAGACGTTTTGGGTCTATGATCCTAGTCTAGGAAGCTTAGCAGGAGATTTCCAGTGTAAAGGACAACATAGGTCACATAGGAAAATTCCAGCCAGCCTGACATACATAGTGAGACTATATATCAAAGATAAATTATTATCCCATAAGAAAGCTCATGCAACATTCAATTACATATAATTTAAAATAGATTCTATGGGATCTGAGTTTCATTCCCTCACTGGTTAGTAAATTTGTCTTTCACTTTCAGTTACATAATTCATTTTATAAAAATCAGTGAGGGGATTGGAGAGATGATTCATCAGTTAAGAGCACTGGTTCCCTTCCAGAGATCTGAGAATGGATTCCCAGCATCCACAAGGTTGCTCACAACCTATAACTCCAGTTCCAGGGAATTCAATGCCTTCATCTGGCCTCCTCAGGTACAAGACATACAAGCTGTGTACATACACACAATCAAGCAAAACAAACATACCCATAAAATAAAATTTAAAAAAAATAAGTAATAAGGGTTATATTAAAGAATTCATTTTTCCATTGTGTCATATAAAGAAAAGCACAGAGGAGTTTTAGAAAAGAAACTGACTTAATATAAAATTAATACTGGGTCAAAGAAATACTGTTGTATGTACAGAATTTTGTATATATATCACTTAGCTTTGAATACATGGAATGTAGAAAAGTTTACATCATTTTTTCCTCTAAAAATCCCTTCAATGCAGTTATGAAGATGCCTCAGTAATAAATAGGGTTTACTGTGAAAGGAGGACGTTCGCAAGTTTGATTCTAGTACCCATTTGGAAAACTAACCATGGATGGTTGCTTCTACAATAGCAGCACTGTGGTAGGCAGAGTGAGAATTGCTAGGACTTGCTGGCTGCTTATCTAGCTACATGTTCAGTGAAAGAGCAGGTCTTACGGGAATAAGGTGGGAAGAAATAGAGCAAAACCCAACATCCTCCTCTGCCCTCCACATGTGTATATATGCACCACAGACACAAATATACGAAAAAATTAAAATTAAGTTTAATTAATGTCACACCTGTTGAAAAAGCACCATTTTCACTTCTGTACCACAGGCAAAAATAAGTCCATGATGCTAAATCAAAAATATTTGCAAGAGTCCGTGTCATGAATAGATCTTGGGTGCTGACCTAGTCCCACAATACCCAGAGTAAGCTCAAATCCCAGGTGCTCTAACACTCCCAGGATGACAGGAATGGCCCCAACATCAGGATTAACTTAGTCCCTAAGGATCCAGGGACACGGGAACTCCTGCCTTTCCAGTGGCATGGATTCCTTCTGGTCTGAAACTGCACCTGGATCAGACCTGGGGTACTGGCTCTGCACCCACTCTTAAAACACCCAAAGGGAGCATGACTCCCAGGTATTCTGAAATGCTCAAGATCACAGGATCACAGAGGAAGCTCAACTCCCAGGAGATCAGACACACCCAGGAACACTGGAGTTCTGACAGAAGAGCACAGCTGAGGGCACAACATCTTTCCCAACAACCTGTGTATCTGGGACCCCCACAAGAACCAGGGAAACAAAATCATCCTCCCGGCCAGAGGCACAGGTTCCTTGCAGTATGCAACTGTGTCTAGAGAAAACCTAGGGCTCTGGCACCCCACCAAATCTTGCAACACCAAGAAAACGTTTAACCCCCAGGAGCTCTGACACAGCAGGATCTCAGGAGATTGGTCACACCAGGTTTTCAAGATCCAAGAGGCAGCATGACTTCCAGGAGCTCAGACACCCCCAAAATATCAGGATCCCAGGATCCCAAGATCTCAGAGACAGCTGGACTCCTATGAGTTCTGACACAACTAGGATTACAGGAGGGACAGGCTCCAGACAGAGACAGCAAGGGAAGGTAGCACCAAAGAAAATGAGATGGCATGAGGTAAGTGCAAGAATATAAGCAATAGCAACCAAGACTAGTCGGCATCATCATAACCCAGTTTGGCCACCAGAGCAAGTCTTGAATACCTCAACATATTGGAAAAGAAAGATTCAGATTCAAAATCACATCTCATGATGATGATAGAGGTCTTTAAGAACAAAAATAGTTCCATTAAAGAAATACAGGAAAACAGCTAGAAGCCCTTAAAGAGGAAACACAAAAATCCCTTAAAGAGTTAAAGAAAACACAATCAAACAGGTGAAGGAATTGAACAAATACCATCTAGATCTAAAAATGGAAATACAGAATAAAAACTCACAAAGAGAGATGAACCTGGAGAAAGAAAACCAAGGAGACATAGATGCAAGCATCTCCAACAGAATACAAGAGATAGAATAGAGAATCTCAGGTACAGAAGATACCATAGAAAACATTGACACAACAGTGAAAGAAAATGCAAAATGCAAAAATCTCCTAACCCTAAACATCCAGGAAATCCAGGACACAATAAGAAAACAAAACCTAAGGAAAATAGGTATAGAAGAGAGAGAAGATTCCCAAGTCAAAGGGCCAGCAAATATCTTCAACAAAATTATAGAAGAAAACTTTCCAAACCTAAAGAAAGATGCACATGAACATACAAGAAGCCTACAGAACTCCAAATAAACTGGACCAGAAAAGAAATTCCTGCCGACACATAATAATCAGAACAACAAATGCACTAAAGATAAAATATTAAAAGCAGTAAGGGAAAAAAGTCAAATAACATAAAAAGGCAGACCTGTTAGAAATACACCAGACTTCTCACCAGAGACTATAAAAGCCAGAAGATTCTGGACAGATGTTATATAGACCCTGAGAGAACACAAATGCCAGCCCAGGCTACTATACCCAGCAAAACTATCAATTACCGTAGATGGAGAAACCAAAGTATTCCATGATAAAATCAAATTCACACAATATCTTTCCACAAATCCAAACCTTCAAAAAAATAGATGGAAAACTACAACACAAGGAGGGAAACACTACACCATACAAAAATCAAGAAAGAAATCTTCTTTCAAGAAACCCCAAAGAAGATAGCAATATAAACATAATTCCACCTCAAACAACAAAAGTAACAGGAAACAACCAACAGTCACTGGTCTTTAATATTTCTTCATAGCAATGGATTCAATTCCCCAATAAAAGACATAGAGTAATAGACTGGATACATAAACAGAACCCAGGATTTTGCTGCATACAGGAAACCCTCCTTAGTGACAAAGACAGACACTACCTCAGAGGAAAAGTCTGGAAAAAACTTTGAAAGCAAATATTTCCAGGAAACAACATGGAATAGCCATTCTACTATGGAATAAAATCAACTTACAACCAAAAGGTTTTTGTTATTGTTTTTTTTGTTATTGTTTTGTTTTTGTTTTTGTTTTTTAAAGATAAGGACGGTCACTATACTTGTCAAAGGGTGAATCAACAAAGATGAACTCACAATTCTGAACATCCATGCTCCAAATGCAAGGGCAACCAAATTCATAAATGAAACTTTACTAAAGCTCAAAGTATATATTGTACCCTACATAATAATAGTGGGAAACTTCAACACCCCACTCTCAGCAACGGACAGATCCTGGAAACAGTAACAAAACAGAGACACTGTGAAACTAACAGAAGTTATGAAACAAATGGTTTTAACAGATATCTATATCTATAGATATCATAGAACATTTTATCATAAAACAAAAGAATGTGCCTTCTTCTCAACACCTCATTATGCCTTCTCCAATACTGACCATATAATGGGTCACAAAACAGGCTTCAACAGATATAAAATATTTAAATATTCCCATGCATCCTATCAAGTCACCACGGACTAAGGCTTATCTTCAATAATAATAGAAATAAGCCAGGCATGGGGGCACATGCCGTTAATCCCAGCACTCGGGACACTGAGGCAGGTGGATTTCTGAGTTCAAGTCCAGCCTGGTCTACAAAGTGAGTTCCAGGACAGCCACGGATACACAGAAAAACCCTGTCTTAACCCCCCAAATAATAATAATAATAATAATAATAATAATAATAATAATAATAAAAATATAAATAATAGAAAACCCATATATATATACACGTGGTAGGTGAACAACAGTCTAATCAACGATAACTCGGTCATGGAAGAAATTAAAGACTTTTAGAGTTTAATGAAAATGAAGCTACAACATATCCAAACTTATGGGACACAATGAAAGCATTCCTAAGAGAAAAACTAATACCTCTGAGTGCCTCCAAAAAAGAAACTGGAGAGAACATACACTAGCAGCCTGGCAGCACAGTTAAAAGCTCTAGAACAAAAGGAAGCAAATTCACCCAAGAGGAGTAGAAGGCAGGAAATAATCAAACTCAGGGCTGAAATCAAACAAGTGGAAACAAAAAGAACTATACAAAGAATCAACCAAACCAGGAGCTGGTTCTTTGAGAAAATCAACAAAATAGATAAACCCTTAGGCAGACTAAAGAGAGGGCACAGAGTCAGTATCCAAATTAACAAAACCAGAAATGAAAAGAGAGACATAACAACAGAAACTTAGGAACCCCCCCCAAAAAAATCATCAGATCCTACTATAAGAGCCTATACTTAACAAAACTGGAAAATTTGGATGAAATGGACAACTGTCTAGACAGATATCAGGTACCAATTTAAATCAGGATCAAATAGACCCTGTAAACACTCCTATAACCCCTAAAGAAATAGAAGCAGTCACTAATAGGCTCCCAACCCCCTCACAAAAAATAAAAGCCCAGGATCAGATGGGTTTAGTACAGAATTCTATCAGACCTTCAAGGAAGACCTAATACCAATACTCTTCAAACTTTTATGCAAAATCAAAAGAGAAGGAACACTATTCAATTTTCTATGAAGCCACAATTACACTTATACGCAAAACATACAAAGACCCAAATGAAGAAAGGGAACTGGAGACCAGTTTCACTTATGAATATTGATGCAAAAATACTCAATAAAATTCTGGTAAACCTAATCCAAGAACATGTTAATATGATCATCCTTCATGATCAAGTGTTCTTCATCCCAGGGATACAGGGATGGTTCAATATATGGAAATCCATCAGCGTAATCCACTATGTAAAAAATCTTGAGGAAAAAAAAACAGTATTATCTCATTAGATGCTGAGAAATCATTTGCAAAAATTCAATAACTCTTCATGATAAAATTCTTGGAAAGATCAAGAAGTCAAGGCCCATACCTAAACATAGTAAAAGCAATATAGAGCAAACCAGTATCCAACATCAAATTAAATGGAGAGAAACTTGATGCAATCCCACTAATATCAGACAAGACAAGACCACTCTCTTCCTACCTATTCACAGTAGTATATAATATAGTAGTATTTTATAGTACTAGAAGTTATATCCATAGCAACTATATAACAAAAAGAGGTCAAAGGGATAAAAATTGGAAAGGAAGAATTCAAAATATCACTATTTGCAGATGATATGATAGTATATGTAAGTGACCCCCAAAATTCCAACAGAGAACTCCTAAACCTGATAAACAAATTCAGCAAAGTGGTTGGATATAAAATTAACTCAAGCAAATCAGTAGCTTTCCTCTACTCAAAGGATAAACAGCCTGAAAAAGAAATTATGGATACAACACCCTTCACAATAGTCACAAATTATAATACCTTGGTGTGACTCGAACCAAGCAAGCAAAAGATCTGTATGATAAGAACTTCAAGTCCCTGAAGAAAGAAATTGAAAATCTCAAAAGATGGAAAGATCTCCCATGCTCATAGATTGGCACAATTAATTTAGTAAAAATGGCCATCTTGCCAAAAGCAATCAACAGATTCAATGCAATCTCCATCAAAATTTAAACTCAATTCTTCATAGAAATAGAAAGAGTAATTTGAAAAATCATTTGGAATAATAGAAATCCAGTATATCAAAAAACTATTCTCAACAATAAAAGAACTTCAGGGGGAATCATTCCTGAACTCAAGCTGTATTATAGAGAAATAATGATAAAAATGTATGGTAATGGTACAGATACAAGTACTTCATGAAATTCACAGGCAAATGGATGGATCTAAAATATATAATCCTGTGTGAGGTAACCCAATCCCAATAGAACAAACATGGTATGCACTCACTGATAAGTGGATATTAGTCTAAAAGCTCAGAATACCCAAAATGTAATCCACAGACCACATGAAGCTCAAGAAGAAGGAAGACAAAAGTGTGCGTGTTTCAGTCCTTCTTAGAATGGGGAACAAAATACTCCTGGGAGGAAACATGGAGATAAAGTACAGAGCAGAGACTGAAGGAATGACCATCTAGAGTCTGCCCAAACTGTGTATCCATCCCATATGCAGACACCAAACCCAGTCACGATTGTGGATGCCAACAAGTGCTTGCTGACAGGAGCCTAATATGACTTTCTCCTGAGAGGCTCTGACAGAGCTTGGCTCACAGCCAACCATCAGACTGATCATAGGGTTCCCAGTGGAGGAGTTAGAGGAAGGACTGAAGGATTTGAAGGGGTTTGCAACCTTATAGGAAGAACAACAATATGAATGAACCAGACCTCCCAGAGCACCCAGGGACTAAGCCATCAACAAAAGAGGGGGTCCCATGGCTCCAGTGCATATATAGCAGAAGATGGCCTTGTCAGACATCAGTGGGAGGAGAGGTCCTTGGTCCTGTGAAGGTTCAATGCCCCAGTGTATGCACATGCGAGGGTGGGGAAGTGGGAGTGTGTGGGTGGGCGAACACCCTCATAGTATCACAGGGAGGGGTAATGGAATAGGGAGTTTCTGGGGTGAAACCAGGAAAGGGCTATTATTTGAAATGTAAATAAAGATATTATCACATAATAAATAAATTAAATTAAAATAAAAATATTCACAAAATACTACATATAAATAAGTCATTAAGATGTCATATAGTATATTAATCAATATTATCTAATATATAAATTATGTTAATACTATATAGTTTTAAACAAATTATATATCCAAAAATGTACCTTCAAAATTTCCCAGTATATTTTGTACTGGAGATCTGTGAAGTAATTAAAGCTTTACAAAGTAAGGATGCTGGGGATACTGTTTGATTGCTCAGCTTTTGTCCTACAAGCAGGACGATGAGAGTTTGACCCACAACATTACAGCCTCCAAGAAAACCATTCAAATTAAGGATTAATCTTATAGAAATATTGTTTATAGTATATATCTTATTTCAATTATTAATATACATTACTTGCTATACAATCAATTAAACTTTTCTCGAAGTACTTACACTAAGAAGGAAATAGTAAGTTTGAACATATTACCGTGTATCTCCAACTACTTCTTCAGGATTTGCATTCCCATCATCATGAGTTACTGGATTCTGTACTGGGTTCGTAATAAAACAAGATATTAAAACAATTATGTTATTTTGCAAATTTTAATGAAATACTTTGTGATCATTCAGGCATAGTGCCAACATTAGGTTTTAAAGCAGATCTATTATTTGCCTAGAAGTTAAACAAAATCAAGTAATGTCTAATTGTCATCTAAAAATATGTTTTAAGCAATTTATTTATATGTTGTGATTAAAGACAAGAGATACAATATGAGATTTTTGATCTCCTTTACAAGCCTAAGAAGAACAACTGAGAAAAAAAGGAAGTTTAACATCAATGCCCATCATTAAATATCTGGTACCTTCCATAAGGTCCAATTCTGAAGCATTCCTAACTTGCTGTTCACCACTTAACAAATTCCAGTTTTCCATTGGTGTCTCTACAGAACGTGCAAAACGCTGCCATTCCTCTGAGAAACTTACGTTTTCTGATTTAAAATAAAAAAAGAAATTTTCTCAAGCCTTTTGAATAAAAAATCACTTAAACTAATAAAATTGAAATATAAAATAACATTAAGGAATGATTTTTACAAAAACAGCACTTCATAATTGCATGAAGAGTTTAAAGATAAAACCATATTTCTATTACCCTCTGATTTAATACTAAAGACTTTAGTATTTAAACATGGAACACAATAGTTGGCTTCAAAGATAGCCATTAATAACCTTAACTTTAATATGTACACATTTTTAAAAAGAATTATTTAAGTTGAATAAAGTATCTTGGTCTTCCTTACTATAAAAGAATAGAGGTTTGTTATTTTTTAGTTTAAAACTCTCTCTCTCTCTCTCTCTCTCTCTCTCTCTCTCTCTCTCTCTCTCTCTTTCTCTCTTACACACACACACACACAGACACACACACACACACACAGACACACAGACACACACACACACACACACACTATGATGGCTTTAACTGTGACTTCATGTGGGTTTATATCTAAACATAGGAGGATCTGCATGTTGGTCCCATTCCTGCAAGGTTTTTGATAAGTTAGAGCAAATGTGTCTGCATCTCAATCTCCAAATAAAATCATAGTTGCTATTATCACAACCAAGCTCCTCAATCTTTTTCATCGAAATACAAATCTAAATTATAAAGTTCTGTCTGGCTGGACATATATTTCACTGCTACAGCAAGAAGCTCTGGGTTCAATCTTCAACTATGAAAAACCCCCACAAATTTTAAAAGTAAAAAATAAAACAAGCATGTTTCCTCAGGTCCCAGTACATTTGTAAGGCTGAGGACTTCAGTTTCAAGGCCAGTTCAAGCTGCACATGAGGTTTCAGACACTCCTGAGATACAGAGTTAGAGCTTACTTCCCTAAACCAAAACAACACATAAATAAACACAGCCTGGCCTGAAGTATGTCTGAAGTTCCAGCACTTCAGAGGCTGAGAGGAGCCTCGGGATTTTGAGGCTGTTTGGATCCTATATATACAAATTTCGGCAATCTGGCCTTTCAACACCAGGTAGAAGAAAATGAAGACTCGTCTTCAGTTTGTTTTTAATGAATTTCTGTCGGGTAGCAGCAGCACAGAAAAGGTTCTAGTCTGTTTCTGCCACTAACTGACCTCCAGTTTACTCACACTTCACATCCCCAGGCCCAAGGAAGACTTTCAGGGTCTCCAATTCCATGGCCTTCCTGCTTTCTGCTAGATGCTAGGCTTTTCAAACTCCTGCCCTTAGTGAAGTTCTCCGTTTTTCACCGCAGAGGTCTAAGTGGGTAAAGTCGATTGTGAACCCAGCAGCAGTGCTATCCGGAGTCCAGGGAGGGTCACCTCCTCTCCTTACTCTGGAAGTAACACCTCCGCCCTGCCACCTTCACCCCACCCGGACCCCCACCTGAACCATTATTAACCATCTTTTAACAGGTCACTGACTACCTCCACAGAGACTTCCCCCTACCATGCTTCCTCAAGAAACTTCCCTTCCTCAAGAACTCAGCTTCGTGGCCACCACAAAGCATACTGGGTAACAGGGTTTGGGCAGCTGTAAAACAATCTCAGCAAAGCCCCTTGCTGACTGGCCGTGTTTGCACATGCTTGCAAAAGCGAGAGAGGCTCTATCAGTCATCTGTCATCCAAGGAGCAAAAAAGAGGTAGTATTTTAGCTGCCACTACTACCCAGAAGCTTTCCATTTTCCAAGTTTGCAATACTAACTTGAAACTTAAAATAAAATGAACCCTAAAGAAGACTCTCCTACTTTGTTTCAGTTGAAGGGGCTGTTATGTGTATTTCGGATTTGTTTTATGTATTTAACTAACGTGCTTTTGCATGTTTGTATTTGTTCAACATGCATGTCTGGTGCTCATAGAAACTAGAATAGGATGCCAATTCCCCTGGATCTCGAATTACAAATGGTTGTGAGCCATTATATGGGTCCTAGGAACTAAACCTTGTTTTTTGAGCAACAAGTGGTCTTAATTTGAAAGCTATCTTTCCATCCCTGTCCTGTGTGTGTTTTAAGGTATGCTGGATCATTTCTCTCGATAGATGTTTATTTTTAATATACAGTGGAGATTATAGAAATATGACACTTTCCTAATATTGTCTATTTCCAGAAAAAGAAAAAAAAACATAATTTTAAAGGATTCTGTAAATCATAAAAAGAGATTCAGCAAAAATGATGTGTATACATTTCAGTATATGTGTGCAGAAGAAGGCTTTATTCTCAATCATATTCCAACTTACATTTTTTGTTTGTTTGTTTTTCCAGACAGGGTTTCTCCGTATAGCCCTGGTTGACCTAGAACTCAACCTGTAGACCAGGGTTGCCTCAAACATAGAAATCCCCTGCTTCTGCCTCCCAAACGCTGGGATTAAAGGCATGCGCCACCACTGCCTGATCCAACTTAAATCTTCAGAGACAGGGTCTCTCTGAATCTGCAGCTCACCAACGTCACTAGCCTGGCTAGCCAGCTAGCTATCTCTACCTACTCAGCACTGGACTGCAGCCTGCATTTTTAAAGTGGATTCTAGGTCCCCACCTTAAGTCCATATATTTTCAAGGAAAGCACTTTACCAAGTGAGCCATAATTCTAGCCCCTCTGCAAGGTTTGTTATGTTGCTGTAGCCACTGTCTTTTTATATGGGGGGGTGTATTTCTCTAATCATGCCTAAATTTAGGTTCCTAAAATGCTTAATGCTGGTTTTGTTTGTTTCCTTATAATAGCCAATTGCATTTCTTGCTCACTTTACAGTTAATTGGGCAAACTGGGAAAACTAACATTTCATTTGCTAGGCTTATTGCTGTGTTTTGTTTGTTTGGTGGGTGTTTTGTTAATTTCGTGTGTTGGTTGGGTTTTGTTTTGTTTTGTTTTGTTTTTTTCACCACTGAAGATGAAACTCATAGCTTTTACATGGTGCTGTACCACTGAGGTACACCTTCAGCTAATCTTTGTTTCTGAATGTTGGGTGAGTAGTCATCTGTATGTGTTTTAAAGAAAACTACAATTACTGTGAAACCTAAAATTATCCTCTTATGCTGTAGGGTTTATAGAGATCTGATGCCATCTTATGTCCTCTTCAAACAACAGGCAAATATCTCCAAAAACACCTACCTCCAGATTTATCCAACATACTGTCTTGTTCATCTCTGTGAAGAAAGGACAATAAAATTTTAAAGCTAGAAATATAGTGGACTGGTAGAGCATTTGCCTAGCACACAAAAAACTTTACACAGGAACTTCTTTTAATTATTTAGAATAAATATATAATGTTTGGTTTGGAACAAATGTCATATGCATATAAAATACATGGCAGACAACCAAAGTGAACCTGAATTATTTACTTTTAACAATTCATACATTTACACCCCACAGTAGTTTATTCATAACTCTCCCACACTTGCTGAGACCCTTCTTCTTCCCAGATGGTCCCCCTCTTATTTTTATTATGTTTCTCCTTTTGTTTGTGTGTATATCTGGGAAGATCCCATGCAGGTGGGTATATTGTCCTAGTTGCTATGTGTTTGTGATGACAAGGACTTAAGGACCCCAAGCTGGGCTTGAACTCAATATATAGCTGCATCTGACCATGAATTGTTGACTTTCCTGAATCTACTCCTCCAGTGAAGGGATCACAAACACTACTTTTGAAGTACTCTATTGAACTGGGAAAAATTGAAAATATTACCTTATATCTTCATCTGCTTCTACTTGAGGCGGCATATTCTCATGTTTGCCAAATGCTGGCCTCTTTACTATATTGACAATAGAAAATGGAAACATTTGAAAGTATGCTATATAAGTAATAGTTAATAAAGTATTTTCAATTTGCATTTCTCTGGAAAAACTGCCCACGTGAGTTTTTCAAACAGTTTTATAAATGAAATAATTACATCAAGGTTATTGAGGATACAAGGAGAAAACAAAACTTAAGGATAATAGGTATAGATGAGAAGTAAGATTTCAGACTTAAAGGGCCAGTGAATATCTTCAACAAAATTATAGAAGAAAACTTCCCTAACCTAAAGAAAGAGATGCCCATGAACATAAAAGAAGCCTACAGATCCCCAAATACTTTAGACCACAAAAGACATTCCTGCCATCACATAATAATCAAAACACCAAATGCACACAAAAAAGAGAATATTAAAAGCAGTAAGGGAAAACAGTTCAAGTAACATATAAAGGCAGACCTATCAGAATTTCACCTAACTTCTCCCCAGAGACTATGAAAGCCAGACGATCCAGGACAGTTGACATACAGACCCTAAGAGAGCACAAATGCCAGCCAAGGCTACTATAAACAGTAAAACTCTTTTACCATAGATGGTGAAACCAAGGTATTCTATGACAAAACCAAAATTACACAATATCTTCCAACAAATCATGCCCTTCAAAGGATAATGAAGGGAAAACACCAAAACAAGGAGGGAAATTACATTCTAGAAAAAGCAAGAAAGTAATCTTGCAGCAAAACTAAAAGAAGATGACCACATGAACAAAATTCCATTTCTAAAAACAAATATAACAGGAACCAACAACGACT
This sequence comes from Mus musculus, assembly GCF_000001635.26. Classification (NCBI taxonomy): domain Eukaryota; kingdom Metazoa; phylum Chordata; class Mammalia; order Rodentia; family Muridae; genus Mus; species Mus musculus. The sequence goes on from NW_012132913.1 coordinate 32,147, forward strand.
TTTTCTTAATATCTCTTAATATCAGTGGACTCAAATCCACAATAAAAAGACATAGACTAAAAGACTTAATGTGTAAGCATGACCCAGCATTTTGTTTCATATAAGAAACAAACCTCACAGACTAAGACAGATATTACCTCAGAGTAAAAGGCTAGAAAACAATTTTCCAAGCAGATGGTCACAAGAAACAGACTGGAGTAGGCATTCTAATATCAAATAAAATTGACTTTCAACCCAAAGTTATCAAAAAAGACAAGGAGGAACACTTCATATTCATCAAAATTAAATTTACCAAGAGGAACTCCCAATTCTGAACATCTATGCTCCAAATGCAAGGGCAGCCACATTCATAAAAGAAACTTTAGTAAACCTCAAAATACACATTGCACTGCACACTATAATAGTGGAAGACTTCCAAACCCCTCTCTCATCAATGGACACATCCTGGAAACAAAAACTAAAAACAGACACAGTGAAACCAACAGGAGTTATGAAACAAATGGATTTAGTTGATATCTATAGAACACTGTATCCTAAATCGAAAGGATATCCCTTCTTCTCAGTACCTCATGAGGCCTTCTCCAAAACTGACCATATAATCAGTCACAAAACATGCCTCAACAGATATAAAAATATTGAAATAATCCCATGCATCCTATCAGATCACCACAGACTAATGCTGATCTTCCATAATAATATAAATAGAAAATCCACATATATGTGGAAGGTGAACAACAACCTACTCAATGATAACTTGGTCAAGGAAGGAATAAAGAAGGAAATTAAAGACTTTTTAGAGTTTAATGAAAATGAAGCTACAACATAACCAGACATATGGTACACAATGGAAACAGTAATAAGACTAAAATTCACAGCTCTGAATGCCTCTAAAAAGAAACAGGATAGAGGATGCAGGAGCAGCTTGACAGCACAACTAAAAGCTCTAGAACAAAAAGAAGCCAATTCTCACAAGAGGAATAGAAGGCAGGAAACAATCAAACTCAGGAATGAAATCAACCAATTGGAAACAAAGGAACTATACAAAGAATCAACCAAACCAGGAGCTGGTTGTTTGAGAAAATCAACATGATAGGTAAACCCTTAGCCAGACTCACTAAAGGAAACCGAGACATCATCCTAATTAACAAAACCAGAAATGAAAAGGGAGACATAACAACAGAAACTTAGGATATCCAAAAAATCATCAGATCCTACTACAAAAACCTATACTCAACAAAACTGGAAAATCTGGATGAAATGGACACATTTCTAGACAGATATCAGGTACCAAATATAATTCAGGATCAGATAAACCCTAGAAATACTCCCATAACCCCTTAAGAAATAGAAGCAGTCATTAATAGTCTCCCAAACAAAAAAGCCCAGGATCTGATGGGTTTAGTACAGAATTCTATCAGATCTTCATGAAGACCTAATACCAATACTCTTCAAACCATTATGCAAAATCTAAAGAGAAGGAACATTATTCAATTTGTTCTATGAAGCCAGAATTACAATTATACTCAAACCATACAAAGATCCAATGAAGAAAGGAAACTTCAGACCAATTTCCCTTATGAAAATTGATGCAAAAATATTCAATAAAAGCCTTGCAAACTGAATCCAAGAATACATAAAAATGATCATCCATCATGATCAAGTACACTTGATCCCTGTGATGAGGGATGGTTTAATATACAGAAATCCATCAACTTAATCCACTATAGAAACAAACTCAAAGACAAAAATCACATGATCATTTCATTAGATGCTGAGAAAACATTTGAAAAAATACAGCACCCATTCATAGTAAAAGTCCAGGATAGATCAGGAATTCAAAGCCTATACCTAAACATAATAAAAGCAGTAGACAGCAAACCAGTAGCCAACATCAAACTAAATGGTGAGAAACTGGAGGCAATCCCGCTAAAATCAGGGACTAAACAAGGCTGCCCACTTTCTCCCTACCTATTCAACATAGTACTTGAAGTCCTAGTCAGAGCAATTAGACAACAAAAAGAGAACAAATGAATACAAATTGGAAAGGTAGAAGGCAAAATCTCACTATTTCCAGAAGATATGATAGTATATATAAGTGACCCCAAAAATTACACCAGAGAAATCCTAAATCTGATACACAGCTTCAGTGCAGTAGTTGAATACAAAATTAACTCAAACATATCGGTGGCCTTTATCTACAAAAAGAAAAAACAGGATGAAATAGAAATTAGGAAAACAACACCCTTCACATTAGTCACAAATAATATAAAATACGTTGGTGTGACTCTAACTGAGTAAGTGAAAGACTGATCTGTATGATAAAAATGTCAAGTCTCTGAAGAAAAATCAAAGAAAATCTCAGAAGTTGGAAAGATTTCCCATGCTCATTGATTGGCAGGATTAATGTAGTAAAAATGGCTATCTTGCCGAAAGCAATGTAAAGATTTAATGCAATCCCCACGAAAATTCCAACACAATTCTTAACTGAGTTAGAAAGGGCTATTTGCAAATTCATCTGGAATAAGAACAAAACCTAGGATACAAAAACTATTCTCAACAATAAAAGAATCTCTCCTGGAATCACCGTGCCTGATCTCAAGCTGTACTATAGAGCAATTGTGATAAAAACTGCATGGTACAGGTATACTGATAGACAGGTAGATAAATGGAATAGAACTGAAGACACAGAAATGAACCCACACACCTATTGTCACTTGATCATTGACAAAGGAGCAAAAACCATCCAGTGGAAAAAAAGACAACATTTTCAACAAATGGTTCTGGCTCAATTGGCAGTTAGCATGTAGAAGAATGCAAATTGATCTATTTTCATCTCATTGTACAATGCTCAAGTCTAGGTAGATCAAGGAACTCCACATAAAACCAGAGACACTGAAACTTATAGAGGAGGAAGTGGGGAAGAGCTTCGAAGACATGGGCACCGGGGAAAAATTCCTGAACAGAACAGCAATGGCTTGTGCTGTAAGATTAAGAATAGACAAATGTGACCTTATAAAATTGCAAAGCTTCTATAAGTCAAAGGACACTGTCAATAGGACAAAACAGCAACCAATAGATGGGAAAAAAATCTTTACCAATCCTAAATCAGATGGGGACTAATATCCAATATATATAAAGAGCTCAAGAATCTGGACTCCAGAAAATCAAATAACCCCATTAAAAAATGGGGACAGAGATAAACAAAGAATTCTCAACTAAGGAAAACCGAATGGCTTAGAAGCACCTAAAAATGTTCATCATCCTTAATTATCAGGGAAGTGCATGTCAAAATAAACCTGAGATTCCACCTCATACCAGTCAGAATGGCTCAGATCTAAAACTCAGATGACAGCAGATGCTGGCGAGAATGTGGTGAAATAGGAACACTCCTCCATTGCTGGTGAGATTGCAAGCTGGTAAAACCACTCTGGAAGTCAGTCTGGTGTTTCCTCAGAAAATTGGACATAGTTCTACTGGAAGATCCAGCAATACTCCTCCCTGGGCATATTCTCAGAAGATATTACAACTTGTAATAATGACATGCTTCACTATGTTCATAGCATCCTTATTTATAATAGCAAGAAGCTGAAAACAACCCAGATGTCCCTCTTCAGTGGAATGGATACAGAAAATGTGGTACATTTACATAATGAAATACTACACAGCTATTAAAAACAATGAATTCATGAAATTCTTAGACAAATGGATGGATCTGGATGATATCTTCCTAAGGGAGATAACCCAATCACAAAAGAACACACATGATATGCATTCACTGATAAGTGGATATTATCCCAGAAGCTCAGAATAACCAAGATACAATCTGCAAAACCCATGAAACTCAAGAAGAAGGAAGACCAAAGTGTGGATACGTCATTCCTTCTTAGAATGGGAAACAAAATATCCATGGAAGGAGTTATAGAGACAAAGTTTGCAGCTGAGACTGAATGAATCCAGAGACTGCCTCACTCAGGGATCAATCCAATAAATAACCAACAAACCCAGACACTATGGCAGATGCCAACGAGAGCTTGGGAACAGGAGACTGATATAGCTGTCTCCTGAGAGGATCTGTCAGTGCCTGACGAATACAGAAGTGAATGCTCACAGACATCCATTGTACTGAGCACAGGGTCCCCAATGATGGAGCTAGAGAAAGTTCCCAAGGATCATAAGGGGTTTGCTGCCCCATAGGAGGATGAACAATATGAACTAACCAGTACCCCCAGAGTTCCCTGGTACTAAAGCACCAATCAAATAAAACAGATGGTGGGACTTATGGCTCCAGCTGCATATGTAGGAGAGGATGGCCTAGTATGTCATCAACGGGAGGAGAGACCCTTGGTACTGTAAAGGTCCTATGCCCCAGTATTAAGGAATGTCTGGGCCAGGAATTGGGGGTGGGTGTGTTGGGGGCAGGGGGAGAGGTAAGAGGAGAGGGGATTTGCAGAGGGGAAATAGAAAAGGGGATAATATTTGAAATGTAAATAAAGAAAATATACAATAGAAAAAAGGAATGAAATAATTTATTTGCAGGTATTATGAAATAAATTCATGTTTTGCTAACATATAGGAACAACGTTCATGTCTTTTTCTGGGGTAAAATCATAGCAAGTTATCGTTTCTCAACATATTATGTCTACAGTGCCAAGAGTAGGTATATGCACTGCTAAAACTCAGGTATAGGAATATATAGATATAGGTAAAATTAGAAATGAAGTATATGAAAACTTAGAAAAGACTTCTTCCATTGCAGGTGAGTTGGGAAAGGTCTAATGAACTTCAGGACACAATCAATACTGAAGACTGGATACCTTCAGAATGAGCCTGCTCTTCTTCTTCATCTGAATCATAGTCAAGAAGTAATAAGTAACCATCCTTTGGTATCACCCACAGTTTCTTAATAGACATTTTTCTCTTAAGCGCTCAGTTGTCTTCTTAGTTAAAAAATAAAAATAAAAAGGAAAAAAGAAAAAAATGTAGTTATCTAAATCCAAAGGTATCATTTAAATAGTTAAAAATGTCAAAAAGTCAAATAATTATATAATTATCTTAGCTCATTGAAAGATTGTTTCTTTTGTTTTTTAACACTTATATTTTTAATAATTTGTTTTTATCAGAGAGTTTTGCATACATATTCAATATGGTCACACGTGTACATGTGTATGTGTGTGTGTGTATGTGTATATGTATACACACACACACACACACACACACACACACACACACACATATATATATATATATATATATATATATATATATATATATATATATATGCTTCCCCTTAAAATTTCCTTCATGTATCCCATTTATCATGTCCCTCTCCCTCCCAACTTTGTTTTAAAATCTTCTTTAACTTACTTATTTTAAATCCTTCTTTAGAACCCAAGTTAACAATCTGTCATTTCTCAGTTTAAAAAAGGCAAAAACAGGCCAGCCTTTAATACATGAGTCCTCCCTTTCTCACCAAAAATGATGAGCAAAATGTGTTTGCATTTAAACTTTGAGGCATCTGAATTTTGGTACTATCTCCCAAAGATTCTTTTTAAACAAAACATCAGCAATTCTGATTTTCAGTATATCTCAGTTTTAAAGTAAATTCATAGTACTATCCAGAAAGATGATGAACATGGTAACTATATATTCATGTCAAGAAGACCCAATGCTCAGTCTACAACAAACACTCACCACCACTACCCACACAGAAAATCCTTATATTGGAGAAATTTGGGATTGGGGGAAGCCGAGGATTTCAAACATCTGAAGATTGTAAGTTAAAGGCCAGCCCAAGCCAGACCAGCCTGAGCTACAAAGGAAGATCCCATCCTACAGAACTAAAACTGAGAGAAAAAGCTGAACTTGGTGGTCCAAGTCTTTAATCCCAATACATGGGCGATTAGACAGGAGGATCCCTGTTCAGAATCCTTCCCAGATTACTTATTAATCTCTTGTAATGTCTCCTCTTCTTCTTTTCATTCATTCTTCCTACGCCACTCCCCTCTCTGCAATGTCCATACAGTCTATACCAAAGGAACACACCGTAGAGAAGACAATGAAGAGGGAGGAATCCTCAGTGTGTTTTAATTGGATCCGGGACAGCACACAGGGCAAGCGCCAAGTTGGACCCTAAGGCTCCTTACAGCACACAGGACAAGCGCCAAGGCTCCTCACTCACAGCCCCATGCTCCCCCGACCCACAATCCTGCAGCCAGCTCTCTGATCCTATCCCAAGGCCCCATGATTGTGTCCTCCAAGGGTTCACAATCTTCTAAGGCCCTGATCTGTTCAATCCTCTGCCATGAATATGGTCCTCCACCTTCAGTTAACAATCAGAAGCCATAGGAAATGGCGATCATGAGGCATTCCCTCACCTAGTGGCCACCTGGGCCTGATATGCCCCACCCTGTCATACCTCGATTAACTGTCCAACAACCCTGAGCAGAGCCGATTATCACTTAAAGGTTATCTCAGAGGTGAACACCTTCACAACTGCACCCTTCCGTGCTCAACTCCTCAATGGTAAAAAACCGTTGTCAGCAGAGATTCCTGGACTGAGGATTCTGAGGACCCTTTGTGATGCAAGCTGGAGAAATCAGGTCTGTGCTGATTGGCTGAATATATCCTGCTCATGCGTACATGGAGTACCAGGCACCATTGCTTCAAAGGGAGTTTTCAGAAGGTGGGAATGAGCTACTACTGGCTTTAAGACAATTTCTAGTTTTTAAGCCCTTACATACTTGAAAAACTTGAACAAATGTGAAACATATGAAACACTGCAAACGGCACTACTTTATTTCAACAGTAGAGGCTCTTGCATGCCATTTTGGTTTGTATTTATTCATATGCGTAACAATGAATGTGTGTGGACTCTTTCTGAATGTACATAAGCACACCACAAGAGTTTATTCTGTCCTAAGAGATCAGAAGGGAGCATCCAGATCCCCTATATCCCCTGGTACCCTCCTGTCTCCACCTTCCTAGTACTGACCTTGATTACAAGAATATGCTAGACCCTTCTGGCCCTCTCTCTCACTTATGCCTCTGTTGCCTACAGAGGCTGGAAGTGTACACTGATTCTCTGAAACTTTAGCTGTGCATAAATTGTGAGCCACGATGTGGGTGTTTTGTGCCTGGTCATCTGCATAGAACAGGTGATTTTAACAGATGAGTCATTTTTCCAACCACTGTTTTGTGCACTTATTTGCATTCCTATGGTTTCTTCAGGTACCAGGCATGCATCTGGTGTGTTTAAATTAATGTTGACCTAACACACACACACACACACACACACACACACACACACACACACAAAACCCACTGATATTTTTTAATTTGCATATTTCTCTATAACTCCTTTTGTCCTATTTCATGCCTTGTACAACTTCCTTGTGAGGTGTATTCCTTTTCTTTGTTTTTTGTTTGTTTTCAATTTTTTTACTACATATTTTTTCATTTACATTTCAAATGCTATCCTGAAAGTCCCCTATACCCTCCCCCTCCCCGTCTTGCTCCCATACCCATCCACTCATATTTCTTGGCTCTGGCACTCCCCTGTACTGCAGCATATAAAGTTGGCAAGACCAACGGGCCTCTCTTCCCAGTGATGGCTGACTAGGCCATCTTCTGCTACATATGAAGCTAGAGAAACAAGCTCTGGGGATACTGGTTAGTTCATATTTTTGTTCCACCTATAGGGTTGCAGACCCCTTCTGCTCCTTGAATACTTTCTCTAGCTCCTCCATTAGGACCCTGTGTTCCATCCAATAGATGACAGTGAGCATCCACTTCTGTATTTGCAAAGCACTGGCATATCCTCACACAAGACAGGTATGTCAGAGTCTGTTCAGCAACATCTTTCTGGCATGTGCAATAGTGTCTGCATTTGATGGCTAATTATGGAATGGATGCCCGGGTGGGGTAGTCTCTGGATGGTCCATCCTTTCGACTTAGCTCCAAACTTTGTCTCTGTAACTCCTTCCATGGGTATTTTGTTCCCTATTCTAAGGTAGTATGAAGTGTCCATGCGTTGTTTTCCTTCTTAATTTTCTTGTGGGTTTTTTTTTTTGCAAATTGTATATTGGGTATTGTAAGTTTCTGGGCTAATATCCACTTATCAGTGAGTGCATTTCAAGTGACTTCTTTGTGATTGGGTTACCTCACTCATGATGATGTCCCCCAGGTCCATCCATTTGCTTAGGAATTTCATAAATCCACTGTTTTAATAGCTGAGTAGTACTCCATTGTGTAAATGTACCACATTTTCTGTATCCATTCCCCTGTTGAGGGACATCTGGATTCTTTCCAGCTTCTGGCCATTATAAAAAAGGCTGCCATGAACATACTACTGCAGGTGTCCTTCTCTGGGTATATGCCCAGGAAAGGAATTACTGAATCTTCAGATATTACTATGTCAAATTTTTTTGAGAAACTGCCAGACTGATTTCAAGAGTGGTTGTACAAGCTTGCAATCCCACGAGCAAAGTAGGAGTGCTCCTCTTTCTCCACATCCTCGCCAGCATCTGAGGTCACCCGAATTCTTGATCTTAGCCATTCTGACTGGTGTGAGGTAGAATCTCAGGGTTGTTTTTATTTGCATTTCCCTGATGGTTAAAGATGCTGAAATTTTTTTCAAGTGCATCTCAAACCTTCGATTTTCCTCAGTTGAGAATTCTTTTTTAGCTCTGTACCCCATTTTTTTGGGTTATTTGAATTTCTGGAGTCCAGCTTCTTGAGATCTTTGTATATATTGGATATTAATCCCCTATCAGATTTAGGATTGGTAAAAATCCTTTCCCAATCTGTTGGTGGCCTTTTTGTCCTATTGACAGTGTCTTTTACCTTACAGAATCTTTGCAATTTTATCTGGTCCCATTTCTTGATACTTGATCTTACAGCACAAGCCATTGCTGTTCTGTTCAGGAATTTTTTCCACTATGCCCATATCTTCGAGGCTTTTTCTCACTTTCTCCTATATAAAATTCAGTGTCTCTGATTTTATGTGGAGGTCTTTGATCCACTTGACTTAAACTTTGTACAAGGAGATAAGAATGGATCAGTTCTCATTCTTCAACATGATACCCACCTGTTGTGCCAGCACCATTTGTTGAAAATGCTGTCTTTTTTCCACTGGATTGTTTTAGCTCCCTTGTCAGAGATCAAGCGACCATAGGTGTGTTGGTTCATTTCTTTTTTTTTAAGTTTTATTAGGTATTTATTTCATTTACATTTCCAATGCTATCCCAACAGTCCCCCACACGGTCCCCGACCCACTCCCCCTCCACTCCCCTCCCCCACTCCCACTTCTTGGCCCTGATGTTACCCTGTACTGGGGCATATAAAGTTTGCACGACCAATGGGCTCTCTTTCCACTGATGGCCGAATAGGTCATCTTCTGATACATATGTAGCTAGAGACATGAACTCCGGGGGTTACTGGTTAGTTCATATTGTTGTTCCACTTATAGGGTTGCAGATACTCCCAGTTCCTTTGGTACTTTCTCTAGCTCCTCCATTGGGGGCCCTGTGATCCATCCAATAGTTGACTGTGAGCATCCACTTATGTGTTTGCTAGGCCCCGGGATAGTCTCACAAGAGACAGCTATATCAGGGTCCTTTCAGCAAAATCTTGCTGGTATAGGCAATGGTGTCAGTGTTTGGAGGCTGATTATGGGATGGATCCCCGGGTATGTCAGTCTCTAGATGGTCCATCCTTTCATCTCAGCTCCAAACTTTGTGTCTGTAACTCCTTCCATGGGTGTTTTGTTCCCAATTCTAAGAAGGGGCAAAATGTCCACACTTTGGTCTTCGTTCTTCTTGAGTTTCATGTGTTTCGCAAATTGTCTTATATTTTGGGTATTCTAAGTTTCTGGGCTAATATCCACTTATCAGTGAGTACATATTGTGTGAGTTCTTTTGTGATTGGGTTACCTCACTCATGGTGATGCCCTCCAGGTCTATCCATTTGCCTAGGAATTTCATAAATTCATTCTTTTTAATAGCTGATTAGTACTCCATTTTGTAAATGTGCCACATTTTCTGTATCCATTCCTCTGTTGAGGGTCATCTGGGTTCTTTCCAGCTTCTGGCTATTATAAATAAGGCTTCTGTGAACATAGTGGAGCATGTGTCCTTCTTATTGGTTGGAACATCTTCTGGATATATGCCCAGGAGAGGAATTGCATGATCGTCTGGTAGTACTATGTCGAATTTTCTGAGGAACCGCCAGACTGATTTCCAGAGTTGTACAAGCTTGCAAACCCAACAATGGAGAAGTGTTCCTCTTTCTCCACATCCTTGCCAGCATCTGCTGTTACCTGAACTTTTGATCTTTGCCATTTTGACTGGTGGGAGGTAGAATCTCAGGGTGGATTCATTTCTGTGTCTTCAATTCTATTCCATTGATCTACCTGTCTGTTGCTGTACCAGTACCATGCAGTTTTTATCACAATTGTTCTATGGTACAGCTTGAGGTCAGCCATGGTGATTCCCCTAGAGGTTCTTTTATTATTGAAAATAGTTTTTGCTATCCTAGTTTTTTGTTTTTGTTTTTTTTCTGTTTTTTTGTTTTTGTTTTTGTTATTTCAGATGAATTTGCAAATTGCCTTTTCTAACTCAGTGAAGAATTGAGTTAGAATTTTGATGGGTATTACATTGAATATGTAGATTTTGTTCGGCAAATAGACATTTTTACTATATTAACCCTGCCAATCCATGAGTATGGGAGATCATTTTATCTTCTGAGTTCTTCAATTTCTTTCTTTAGAGACTTGAAGTTCTTGTCATACAGACTTTTCACTTCCTTAGTTACAGTCACACCAATGTATTTTATAATTTTTGACTGTTGTGAAGTGTGTTGTATCCCTAATTTCTTTCTCATCCTCTTTATTCTTTGTGTAGGGAAAGGCCACTGACATGTTTGAGTTAATTGTATATTTAGCTACTGCACTGAAGTTGTATATCAGGTTTAGGATTTATCTGGTGTAATTTTTGGGGTCACTAATACATGCTATCATATCTTCTGGAAATATTGATATTTTGCCATCTTCCCAATTTATATTTATTTGTTCTCCTTTTGTTGTTGATTTGTTCTCGCTAGGACTTCTAGTACTATGTTGAATAAGTAGGGAGAAAGTGGGCAACCTTGTCTAGTCCCTGATTTTAGTAGGATTGCTTCAAGTTTCTCACCATTTAGTTTGATGTTGGCTACTGGTTTGCTGTCTCTTGCTTTTATTATGTTAGGTATGGGCCTTGAATTCCAGATCTTTCCTCAAATTTTACTATAAATGGTGTAGTATTTTGTCAAATGCTTTCTCAGCATCTAATGAGATGATCATGTGGTTTTTGTCTTTGAGTTTTTTTCCCTAGTAGATTAAGTTGGTGGATTTCTGTATACTTAACTATCCTCTCATCGCAGGGATGAAGACTACTACTTGATCATGATGTATTCTTGGATTCAGTTTGCAAGAATTTTATTGAGTATTTTTGCATTGATATTCATAAGGGAAATTGGTCTGAAGTTTCCTTTCTTCATTGGGTCTTTGTATGGTTAGAGTATAATTGTAATTCTGGCTTCATAGAACAAATTGACTAATGTTCCTTCTCTTTTGATTTTGCATAATATTTTGACTAGTATTGTTATTAGGTCTTCTTGAAGATCTCATAGAATTTTATACAAACTCATCAGATCCTGGGCTTTTTTTGTTGTTGTTGTTTGGGAGACTATTGATGACTGCTTCTATATCTTTAAGGGGTTATGGTAGTATTTCCATTGTTTATCTGATCCTGGTTTTAATTTGGTACCTGATATCTGTCTAGATAATTGTACAAGTTATCCAGATTTTCCAGTTTTGTTGAGTATAGGCTTTTGTAGTAGGATCTGATGATTTTTTTTTTTTGGATTTCCTAAATTTCTTTTGGTATGTCTCCCTTTTCATTTCTGGTTTTGATAATTTGGATACTGTCCCTGTGCCCTGTAGTTAGTCTAGCTAAGGGTTTGTCTATCATGTTGATTTTCTCAAACAACCAGCTCCTGGTTTGGTTGATTCTTTTTATAGTTCTTTTTGTTCTTCTTGGTTGATTTCAGTCCTGAGTTTGATTGTTTCCTGCCTTCTATTCCTCTTGGGAGAATTTGCTTCCTTTTGTTCTAGAACTTTTAGTTGTGCTGTCAAGCTGCTCCTGTATGCTCTCTCCAGTTTCTTTTTAGAGGCATTCAAAGCTATGGGTTCTCCTCTTAGGACTGCTTTCATTGTTTCCCAAAAGTTTGGGTATGTTGTAGCTTCATTTTCATTACACTCTAAAATGTCTTTAATTGCTTTCTTTATTTCTTACTTGACAGGGTTATCATAGAGTAGATTGTTGTTCACCTTCCACGTGTATGTGAGTTTTCTATTATTTATATTTTTATTGAAGATCAGCCTTAGTCTGTGGTGATCTGATAGGATGCATGTGATTATTTCAATATTTTTATATCTGTTGATGCATGTTTTGTTATTGATTATATGGTCAATTTTGGAGAAGGCATCATGAGGTGCTGAGAAGAAGGGATATCCTTTTGGTTTATGATACAATGTTCTATAGACATCAACTAAATCCATTTGTTTCATAATTTCTGTTACTTTTATTGTGTGTCTGTTTAGGTTTTGTTTCTAGAATCTGCCCATTGATGAGAGAGAGTTGTTGAAGTCTTCCACTATTATAGTGTGCAGTGCAATGTGTGTTTTGAGCTTTACTAAAATTTCTTTTATGAATGTGGATGCCTTTGCATTTGGAGCATAGAAGTTTAAAATTGAGATTTCATCTTGGTAGATTTTATCTTTTGTGAGTATGATTCCCACCACCTTATCTTTTTTGATAACTTTGGGTTGGAAGTCAATATTATTCCATATTAGAATGGCTACTCCATCTTGTTTCTTGGGACCAATTGCTTAGAAAATTATTTTCCAGGCTTTTACTCTGAATTACTGTCTGTCTTTGTCCCTGAGGTGGGTTTACTGCAAGCAGCAAAATGTTGGGTCCTGTTTTTGTAGCCAGTCTATTAGTCTATGTCTTTTATTGGGGAAGTGAGTCCATTGATGCTAAGAGAAATTAAAGAAAAGTAATTGTTGCTTCCTGTTATTATTGTTGTTAAAGTTGCGATTTTGTTCTTGCGGCTGTCTTCTTTTAGGTTTGTTGAAGGATTACTTTCTTGCTTTTTCTAGGGTGTAGTTTCCATCTTTGTGTTGGTGTTTTCCCATTATTATCCTTTGAAGGACTAGATTCGTGGAAAGATATTGTGTGAAATTGTTTTTGTCATGGAATACTTGGGTTAATCCATCTATGGTAATTGATTGTTTTGCTGGGTACAGTAGCCTAGGCTAAAATTTGTGTTCTCTTCGTGTCTGTATAACATCTGTCCATGATCTTCTGGCTCTCACAGTCTCTGGTGAGAAGTCTGGAGTAATTCTAATAGTTTTGCCTGTATATGTTACTTGAGCTTTTCCCCTTACTGCTTTTGATATTCTTTCTTTATTTAGTGCATTTGTTGTTCTGATTATTATGTGTCAGGAGGAATTTCTTTTCTGGTCTAGTCTATTTGGAGTTTTGTATGCTTCTTGTATGGTCATGGCCATCTCTTTCTTAAGGTATGGGAAGTTTTCTTATATATTTTTTGATGATATTTCCTGGACCTTTAAGTTGAAATTCTTCATTCTAATCTACACCTATGTGGTCTGTGAATTTTTTCATGGGCATTCCGAACTTCTGGTCTAATGTCTACTCATCAGTGAGTGCATATCATGTGTTTTGTGATTGGGTTACCTCCCTCAAGATGTTATCCTCCAGAGACATCCATTTGCCTAAGAATTTAATAAATTAATTTTTAATAGTTGAGTAGTACTCTATTGTATAAATATACCACATTTTCTTTATCCATTCCTCTGTTGAAGGACATCTGGGTTCTTTCCAGTTTCTGGCTATTATAAATAAGACAGCTATGAACATAGTGGAGCATGCGACCTTATTACAAATTGGAACATCTTCTGGGTTCATGCCTAGTAGTGGTATAGCTGGGTCCTTAGGTAGTACTGTGTCCAATTTTCTGAGGAACCACCAAAATGATTCCCAGAGTGGTTTTACCAGCTTGCAGCCCCACCAGCAATGGAGGAGTATTCCTCTTTCTCCACATCCTTGCCAGCATCTGCTGTCACCTGTGTTTTTGATCTTAGACATTCTGAATGGTGTGAGGTGGAATACCAGGGTTGTTTTGATTTCCATTTCCTTGATGACTAATGATGTTGAACATTTCTTTTGGTGCTTCTCAGCCACTAGATATTCCCTAGTTGAGAATTCTTTTTTAGCTCTGTACCCCATTTTTAATAGGGTCATTTTTTCTCTGGCATCTAACTTTTTGAGTTCTTTGTATATACTGGAATTTAGGTTTCTATTTGATGTAGGATTGTTAAAATTTTTTTCCCATTCTGTTCGTTTCCATTTTGTCTTATTGACAGTGTCCTTTGCCTTACAGAAGCTTTGCAATTTTATGAGGTCCCATTTGTTAACTCTTGTTGTTCAGGAAATTTTCCCCTGTGCCCATGTGCCCAAGACTCTTCCCCACTTACTTTTCTATTAGTTTCAATGTATCTGGTTTTATGAGGAGGTCCTTGATCCATTTGGAATTGAGCTTTGTACAAGGAGGCAAGAATGGATCAATTTGCATTTTTCTACAAGCTAACTTCTACTTGAAACAGCACCATCTGTTGAAAATGCTGTCATTTTTCTATTGGATTATTTTTAGCTCCCTTGTCAAAGAACACGTGAACATATGTGTGTTGACTCATTTCTAGTTCTTCAATCCCATTCCACTGGTCTACATGCCTGTCTCTGTACCAATACCATGCAGTTTTTTGTTTTTTTTGTTTTTTTTTTTTTTAATTACAATTGCTCTGTAATAAAACTTGAGGTCAGGGAATGTGGTTCCACCAGAAGTTCTTTTATTGTTGAGAATAGTTTACACTATCCTAGGTTTTTTGTTATTCCCAATGAATTTTCAAATTGTTGTTTCTTTTGAGATAACCCCCACTCTAGTTCTTCAGGACCCGCATGACGACCAAGCTGTACATCTATTACCTTTAAGCTGAGAGGCCTAGATCCAGCCTGTGTATTTTGTTAGTTACTTAGAAGCAGAATAGTTAATATAGTTTGTTGTTCAGGAGCTTTGGCTTTATTCTTGCATTATTTGTTTATCTCTCTCATGGAACTATACACTTAGCATGTGCACACTACACATTCAACTCTCAAAGTGAATTCCATCAAATCTCCAAACTCACAAGTTATCAATGAGTAGTCCACTGATTCCTATATCATTCTGTGGTGCTTTTTAAAAATTGGAAAAGATTGACAATCCATGTGTAATCTCTATCAATCATGGTCTAATCTCTCAGTAAGCAAAATGCATGAGTGGTATTTGGATACTCCGTCTTTATCCCCTACTATCTTTTTATCTTCTATTTTTATTTTATACCAACCCCAATTCCCCTTCTAGCTTTTGCACCAGTCACAATGTATTATGATGCAATCCTCCTAAGGCCGATGATACTCAGGCTTTTATGTCTCCAGGAACACACTATTTTAACTGTTTGGTCTTTTGTTACCTTATCTGCCTAAAAATTAATAATCATTATTTCATATCAATTGGTTCTATTTATACACACTGTGCATATATTTTTTGTGATTATTATTATTAAAAAGGCATAATTTTTATATTTTCAAAGGACTCTGTTGGATAAAGGTGAAGATTAGATTCCCCCAGAAATGATCATGTATGACACAGCAGAAATATACTGAGACTTCAAAGACTCCAGCTGTGTCAACCAAGTTCTCTTTCACACATAGTCTGTCTTTCTATGTTTCCATAATATTTTCATATTCTTTTTTCATTGGTCCTTTTTTTCCTTTGTTCTGAGATCCAGTGAAGTCAGAAAAATGTTATTTTTCATCTTTATTTAAAGAGCATATTATTATTATTGCCATTATCATTGTTTTATTTACATCTCAAATACTGTCCTGCTCCTGCACCCCCTTGCACAGTTCTTCACCTTATTCCCTCTCACTTTGCCTCTGAGATGGGTATCACCATGGGCATCCCCCTTCCCTGGGTCTGCAACTCTTTACAGGATTAGGCAGAACCTCTCCCACTAAGGCCAGTCGAGGCAGTCCACTGCTACATATATATTGGTGGCCTCAGACCAGACTTATTTCCTCTTTGATTGGTGACCTAGTCTTTGGGAGCTCCCAGTGGTACACATTAGTTGACACTGTTGGTCTTCCATGTTGCCAACCCCTTCAGTTTTTTCATTCCTCCCCCTAAATCTTCCATACATGTCTCTGACCTCAGTCTAGTAGTTGGATATATGCATCTACATCTGTCTCATTCAGTTGTTGGTATAGCATCTCAGAGGACAGGTTCCTCTCTGCTAGGTTCCTCTCTGAAAGTACAACAGAGCATCAGTAATACTGTCAGGGTTTGGTACCTGCCCATGGGATAGATCCCAAGTTGGGCTGGTCACTGGTCTGCCATTCCTTTAGTTATTACTTCATTTCCCCCTGCATTTCTTTTACATAGGAACAATTTTAGGTTGAAAATGTATAGACTCAATACAATTTCCATCACTATTCCAATATAATTCCTCACAGACTTGGAAAGAACAATTTTCAACTTCATATGGGAAAACAAAAAACCAGGATAGCCAAAACAATTCTGAACAATAAAAGAATATCTAGAAGAATCACTTAAGAAAAATTAATAATAATAATAATAATAATAATAATAATAATAACCCACATAGAGTTGGTACAGAGACAGACAGGTTGATCAATGAGATAAAAAACGAAAACCCAGGAATAAACACATACACCTATGGACACCTGATCTTTGACAAAAAAAGCTAAAACCATACAGTGGAAAAAAATAAGGCATCAACAAATGGTGCTTGTCTAACTGGAAGTCTGCCTGTAGAAGAATGCAAACTGATTCATATTTATCACCATGCACAAAGCTTACATTCAAGTGGATCAAGGACCTCAACATGAAACCAGATACACTGAATTTAATAGAAGAGAAAGTGGAAAATAAACTCAAATACATTGGCATAGTGATAAATTTTCTGAATATAACACACCAATAGCTGAGGCTCTAAGACCAACAATCCATAAATGGGACCTCATGGAACTGCAAAACTTCTGTAAGGCAAAGGACACTCTCAACAAGACAAAAAGCAAGGTACAGAAAATGTTAGTGTGTGTAGTCTTACTTCAACTAGATAAAACAAGTCTGTTTATTAGGAAATATGTAATCATATCTTGACCATTCTATCAAGGCCTGTAGTATTTTCAGAGGACTATTACTATAAACTCACTTGGTATTACCTTGCTTCTGGTAGCTTATTTGTACCATTTAAAACAGTTGTCCTCAATCTTCCTATTGCTGGCAATCCTTTAATACTGTTCCTTATGTTGTGGTCAACCCAAAGAAATATATATATTTTTTTGTTGCTTCTTTTATAATTGTAATTTAATTTTTTTTCATTTGTTCATGGTAAAATGTTTTATCAAGGTTGTGCAGAACAATGGAGACTCCTTTATAGCCAATTATAATGTAACCCTAAAAGGAAAGACTATGTTAATATCTCAAATTTGGTTCCTATTGAAACAAAGAAAACTAAATTCAAGACTTTAAAGCCCTACCCAGAAAGTTTATTCAAGGTCCATGTCTCATGCAGCTTGCTAGTTAGGAGGGCTTTTTGGGCTTAGAGCAAAGAACAAAGGCTGTAAAGTCATCCCAGGAACCAACTAGCCTTTGAGGTAAGAAAGGCATGCAAGGATAATCCTGCAGACAAGCTCAAGATGAGTAGTGGACCACCTGCTGATATGGTTTGAGCTTAGCCAGATGTCCTGCCCACCAAGATAAACAATCTCCCTTTAGAGTTACTCTCTGATGTTTAAATTGCCCATTTGTGTGTAACTGTGCCAATTCTTCCCCTACCCCCACTCCTTTATTATATAAACTTTTATATTTTATTTACCAATGAAGTTATTTTCGTGGTTTTAATGTACATGTTGAATATAATATTATATGCTATGTTGGTTTGGTTTTATCAATATAAGCTTTATTATTTATTCGTGGAACCTGCTACCTTAAGATACATATCTTTATTTTTTTTTCATGATTCAGTTTTTATTTTTTTTTCATTTTTTATTAGATATTTAGCGCATTTACATTTCCAATGCTATACCAAAAGTCCCCCATATCCACCCACCCCCACTCCCCTGCCCACCTACTCCCCCTTTTTGTCCCTGGTGTTCCCCTGTACTGGGGCATATAAAGTTTGCAAGTCCAATGGGCCTCTCTTTCCAGTGATGGCCGACTAGGCCATCTTTTGATATATATGCAGCTAGAGTCAAGAGCTCCGGGGTACTGGTTAGTTCATAATTTTGTTCCACCTATAGGGTTGCAGATCCCTTTAGCTCCTTGGGTACTTTCTCTAGCTCCTCCATTGGGAGCCCTATGATCCATTCATTAGCTGACTGTGAGCATCCACTTCTGTGTTTGCTAGGCCCCGGCATAGTCTCACAAGAGAAAGCTACATCTGGGACCTTTCAATAAAATCTTGCTAGTGTATGCAATGGTGTCAGCGTTTGGATGCTGATTATGGGGTGGATCCCTGGATATGGCAGTCTCTACATGGTCCATCCTTTCATCTCAGCTCCAAACTTTGTCTCTGTAACTCCTTCCAAGGGTGTTTTGTTCCCACTTCTAAGGAGGGGCATAGTGTCCACACTTCAGTCTTCATTTTTCTTGAGTTTCATGTGTTTAGGAAATTGTATCTTATATCTTGGGTATCCTAGGTTTTGGGCTAATATCCACATATCAGTGAGTACATATTGTGTGAGTTCCTTTGTGAATGTGTTACCTCATTCAGGATGATGCCCTCCAGGTCCATCCATTTGGCTAGGAATTTCATAAATTCATTCTTTTTAATAGCTGAGTAGTACTCCATTGTGTAGATGTACCACATTTTCTGTATCCATTCCTCTGTTGAGGGGCATCTGGGTTCTTTCGAGCTTCTGGCTATTAAAAATAAGGCTGCTATGAACATAGTGGAGCATGTGTCCTTCTCACCAGTTGGGGCATCTTCTGGATATATGCCCAGGAGAGGTATTGCTGGATCCTCCGGTAGTACTATGTCCAATTTTCTGAGGAACTGCCAGACGGATTTCCAGAGTGGTTGTACAAGCCTGCAATCCCACCAACAATGGAGGAGTGTTCCTCTTTCTCCACATCCTCGCCAGCATCTGCTGTCACTTGAATTTTTGATCTTAGACATTCTGACTGGTATGAGGTGGAATCTCAGGGTTGTTTTGTTTTGCATTTCCCTGATGATTAAGGATGTTGAACATTTTTACAGGTGCTTCTCTGCCATTCGGTATTCCTCAGGTGAGAATTCTTTGTTTAGCTCTGAGCCCCATTTTTAATGCGGTTATTTGATGGATACTTCAATGCATCTTAGAAGTTGGGAACAAAAGAGCGATGGAAGTAGTTACAGAGACAAAATGTGGAATGGAGACTGAAGAAATGACCATCAAGAGACTGATTTACCTGGGGATTCATCTGTGATGGTTTGTATATTCTTGGACCAGGGAGTGGCACCATTTGGAAGTGTGGCCTTGTTTGAATAGGTGTGACATGGTTGGAGTAGGTGTGTCACTGTGGTTTTGGGCATAAGATCCTCACCTTAGTTTCCTGGAAGTCAGTCTTCCACTAGTAGCCTTTGGATGAAGATGTAGAACTCTCAGCTCCTCCTGCACCATGCCTGCCTGAATGCTGCCATGCTCCCACCTTTATGGTAATGAATTGAACCTCTGAATCAATAAACTAGCCCCAATTAAATGTTGGTTTTTGATAAGACTTGCCTTGGTCATGGTTTATGTTCACAGCCATAAAACCCTAACTAATAAACCATCTCATATACAATCACCAAACCCAGACACTGTTGTGGATGCCAACAACTGCTTACTGACAGGAGCCTGATATAGCTCTCTCCTGACAGGCTCTGCCAGAACCTAACAAATACATAAGTGGATCCTCACAGCCATGCACATAGGGTCCCCATTAAAGAAGCTAGAGAAAGGACCTAAGGAGCTGATGAGTTTGATGACCCATAAGAGGAACAACAAAATGAACTAGCCAGTACCCCCAGAGCTCCCAGGCACTAAACCATCAACCAAAGAGCACATATGGTGAGACTCGTGGTTCCAGCTGCATATACAGAACAGAATGGCCTAGATAGACATCAATGTGGGGAGAGGCACTTTGTCCTATGAATGTTCTATGACTCAATGTGGGGGGAATGCCAGGGCCAGGAAGCTGGAGTGGCTGGGTTGATAAGCAAGGGGAGGGAGGATAAGGGGTGGGGTTTTTTTCAGAGAGGGAACCAGGAAAGGGGATACCATTTGAAATGTATATAAAGAAAATATCCAATAAAATATTAGAGAAATTTCATATTAGCACTTTAAAAGAACACCCAAAAAGCTCTAGAACAAAAAGAAAAAAATGACACCCAAAAGAAATGGTGGCATGAAATAGCAAAACTTGGGGTGGAAATCAAAAGAATAGAAAGAGAAAAATATTTTTAAAATCCATGAAATAAGTATTGGTTCTTTGACAAGATCACTAAGATCAAAAACTCTTATCCAAATTAACTAAAAGACAAAGAAATAATATCCAAATTATTAAAACCAGAAATCAAGAGCAGGACATAACAGACACCTGATAGTTTGGAAAGATTCCCAAAATGCTTTCATCTTACCATAAGGATACTTGCTCAACCATGTTAATTGCTGCTGTATTAATAATAGTCAGTAACTGGAAACAATCTGCATGTCCATAAGCTGAAGAGTTTGTAAAAATGTCGTATATCTATACAATGGAATATTACTCACCTGTTATGAAAAAATTGACATAAGGAATATGCAGGCAAATGCATGGAAATAGAAAAAAATCTTCCTGAGTAAAATAACCTAGTCCAATTAAGATAGATATGCTATGTATTGATTTATATGTTGATATTGACTGGGCTGTATTGTTTTTGTCAACTTGCCACAAAGTAAAGTCATCTGAGAGAAGGAAACCTCATTTGATAAAATGTCCATAAGATTAGGCTGTTCAGGCAAGACTGTAGGGCATTTTCTTAATAAGTGTTTGATGGGGAGGGATCCTGTCCATTGTTTTTACTACCATCAATGTGCTTGTGGTTATGAGTTATCTATGAGAAAGCAGACAGAGCAAATCATGTGGAACCAGCCACTAAACAGTACCCATCCATGATCTTTGTATCAGTTCCAGCCTCCAGGTTCCTGGCCCATTTCAGTTCCTGTTCTGTCTGTCTTCAATGATGAACAACAATGAAGAAGTGTAACCCAAATAAGTCCTACCCTCCAGCAACTTGCTCTTTTGTCATAGTGTTTTGTGACAGCAATAGAAACACTAAGACATTCAACATTACATAAGTGATGACCAGTATATAATTGGTAGATCCACGGAAGTTAGATATAGAGGAAGGGACTGGCACAAACCCATGGATGCCCATGGTATGGGGAAATAGAATGGTTTTATTAGTGGACAAAGGTGGACAAGAAAGAGATCAGGTGACATGGTGGAGGGAGATGGCGTTGAGGAAGGGAATGCAGGGAGAGATAGTTGAAAGAGAGGGACATTTGATGAATGATGAGAGAAAAGAAGTAGATTTGGAAGCGAGGGGAAGTGGAAAAAGAACTGTGGGAGTAAAATTTGTGGGGACAGTAAGCAGGGTAATATTATATGAGAAATTACTTTACTTTAAATTTTACTACAAAGAAAAAAAATTAAACATGGCAGAGGGGCTCTCAGGACTGTACATTTTACCTCTGAACTATTGGGCTTTGATGGATTCTTGGTGAGGTGAACCATATAAAAATTGAAGTATACACATTCCATGAGTGACAGGGGCAATCGATGATACACATAAGTGGATGCTCACAGTCAGCTATTGGATGGATCACAGGGCCCCCAATGGAGGAGCTAGAGAAACCACCCAAGGAACTAAAGGGATCTGCAACCCTATATGTGGAACAACATTATGAACTAACCAGTACCCCAGAGCTCTTGACTCCTGCTGCATATGTATCAAAAGATGGCCTAGTTGGCCATCACTGGAAAGAGAGGCCCATTGGGCTTGCAAACTCTATATGCCCCAGTACAGGGGAACTCCAGGGCCAAAAAGGGTCGGTAGGGGATTGGTGGGGAGGGTATTGGGCACTTTTGGGATAGCATTGGAAATTTAAGTTAGGAAAATGCCTAATTTAAAAAAATATTTTTATAGCATTATTTTTTGAGATAAATAATAAAGTAATTGACCTTTTTTTTTATAACAGCAAATAGCAGTCTACCAGTAAGAGTAACTGGCTGAAAAAAAAAAGTTACCTTGCTTGCTTACACATGGTTAATCTATAAAAAGTTGCTTAGATATAAATATATGTATTCTAGGAGAAAATTTGTTTTTTTATCCATAATTTATAAACAGAACATTGTGGGAATATATTTGGAAGATGCTTTTCCTCACATATACTCATAATTATTCACGAGAAGAAAACAACAAGTAATCACCTTGCATTTTATACTACGTGAAAGATTTTACACAGATAAGTAAGCAGTGTGAGAAAAGTAAAGTTGGAGCTGTGTTCCATATCAAATATGAGTATATATGTAAAGCGGTTGATGCTTTGCTCTATCCATCAAAATATACATGTAAAATTGCTTGTGATTCTTAAAGCTTGCTTTTTCACCAAGTGTGTAAATATGTCAGAAATAATATCATGGGCACTGAAAACAGGGTTATAGTTGCATTATGCTTCATTAGGGGATTACAACATCCAGAACTGGACATTGGCCTGGTACCCTCAGTTATCAGGATGACCACCGAGTATAAGGAAAACCCCAAGACAGTCATTCTTACCAGCATTGTGGTAACACCATGGTGTTGAGGTAAATATCCTCCCAAATATGCCCCAGCAATGAAAACACAACTCAGTTAATATGATTACATGCTGTGCACCAAGATTGGACAGATCTACCACTATGCTACCATCTTCCACAGCTTATGAGACCCCTTAGAACTTGCAGTTTCCCCAGGCGATGGGCTTCTGCTCTGCTTTTCTTTGCTTTCCTCCACCTCTGCATCCTCTCCCTCTTCCATTTTCTCCTTCTTCTCTCTCCCACCTTCCACTCCACCTTCCCTTTATCTGCCCAATCATCAGCTTTCCTTTATTTTACAAATTAAGGTGGGAAGCAGGTTTATAGGAAATGACCTGAGTGCTGACTAACTCCTTGTTTGCAGCCACTCACAGGAGAATGGAGTTAATATCAAATATAATTATCCCCATGGCTACCCACAACGTTTCCCCCTTTCTGTCCAATTAAAAGACTATTTTATCTCAGATACAATAGAACATAACTATTACTATTTTGTTATTGATAAATTACAAGAGACCAAACACCCAGTTCATTATGGTTGTTAATTAAATAGAACCTCTGTCATCTATCCTTAGGTAAAGCCAGGTTCTGCGCCTGGCTATCACTGGGCTTTAGATACAATGCCATCTGAAAAACATCCTCTCAAATCTTTTCGTCTTAAAGTAAAAAGCCTCAGTTCTCTAGGAGACTATGTAGTTTTTCAACCCCATCAGAAATTCAAGAACCACTGATATTAACTGAAAATATATAGGAAGCCTAAAACAGCTTCCAAAACTTAGCCAATTTATAGAGACAACTGATCACCTGGATAGTCCCTTACTTCAACACATTGGAGCATCGGTATTCAGCCTACTGGCCAGGGTCATCTGACAGACTTTCAGATACATTAATATTAAGGACTAGCCTACTCTGTCTCATCAGAATTAAGCTGTCCTAACCTGTAATTGTATCCTTTCTTTGAACTGTATTATGTCTGTAGATGAAATGAGGCAATTCTTGCCTAGTGGTTATTTTGTCACAAATGGAGTACCTCAAAGATATTCAGTTTCTTCTTTGAATCAAAGAAGGGAAAGCTGTCAGCAGCAGACTTGTATTAACAACATGTGAATAAATAATATTAAAGCTCACATTCTGTGGACTTCTGAAGTTTTGAAAACCAGCTATCTATATGAAGTAATCTAGACTGTTGTCTGTTAACTAATCTCAGCCATTTCTAATTAAAATAACTGAAAACACCCAAACAATAACCTCATAACCATGGATTTCCTATTTGGCCCTTAACTCAACTGCTTAAACATCTCAGATCTGATTATAATAGCAGCAATAGAAGGACTGGGTCTAAGCCCTGAACTTCAAAATTTTTAGTATCTAAAACAACCTATAATAACCACCCCCAACCCTGAAGCTTAGGGAACTTGGATGACAACTCTTCATGACTTCTTCAAGCTGAATATGGGTGTTGAGATACGTTAGAAAGTAGGGGGAAGAGTAGGGAAATGTGAGAGTTAGTTCACCTTATGAAGGACATACCAATGATTGTATTCATCTCTGATGTCTGTGTCCTGACTGGATACAGATGAAAATCCAAGACAACAGGGGTTCAGGGAGGTCAGTTCAGCATGTCTGATGATGAAATTCACCAAGGCTGTATATTCTGTAATATATAAATCTCAAAACAAAATTTTAGTATCATCAAGATGAACTTTGTGCTGGCTAGTTTTGTGTCAACTTGACACAGCTGGAGTTATCACAGAGAAAGAAGCTTCAGTTGGGGAAATGCCTCCATGAGATACAACTGTAAGGCATTTTCTCAATTAGTGATCAAGGGGGAAAGGCCCCTTGTCGGTGGGACCATCTCTGGGCTGTTAGTCTTGGGTTCTATAAGAGAGCAGGCTGAGCAAGCCAGGGGAAGCAAGCCAGTAAAGAACATCCCTCCATGGCCTCTGCATCAGCTCTTTTTTCCTGACCTGCTTGAGTTCCAGGGCTGATTTCCTTGGTGATAAACAGCAGTATGGAATTTTAAGCTGAATAAACCCTTTCCTCCCCAACTTGCTTCTTGGTCATGAGGTTTGTGCAGGAATAGAAACCCTGACTAAGACAAACTTGTTATTTGATTCTCTGGAATCTACACCTTAGGTTTCTCCCTCTACCAAATCTGATCCATATAACTCTGGAAGGTGTAAGTACTTTCATCACCTTTTCGAAAAACAGATGACTAAACCTGTTCCACAAATTAACATGTCCTTCAGCTGGTAACCAAGAAAAACTTTAGGTTGCCCTCTGTCCCATAGGAACAATAAAGCAACCACAATACACAAAACCACACTCATTTAAGCCTATTTAGGTCTTTCTAATTTGTCATGTCAGGATATTATCCCAAAATTCCCATGGAGCCCACATTAGACAGAATATGACTCTCCTTCAAACTTTATTATACTATCTTTAAAACAAATGATTCACACTTCTATTTTCTTTCCTTTTCCTTTCCTCTTTCGTCTTCTTTCTTTTCCCCTTTCCTTTCTCCTTTCCTTTCATTTCCTCTTTCCTATCCTTTTCATTTTCCTTTCCTCTTCCCTTTCTTTCCTTTCTTTTCTTTCCCTTTCCCTTTTCCCTTTTCCCTTTTCCTTTTTTCCCTTTTCCCTTTTCCCTTTTCCCCTTTCCTTCCTTTCTATATTTGCTTATAAGCAGGATTTAACCCCAAAATTTCCTAGTAACCCACGTTAGAAAGAATATTAGTACCCTGTAATACTTATTAGAGCAGTATATCTTTATACCATCTTTAAAGGAATTAATTCAACCTTCCATTAATACCTGTTATACCAGCTATCTGTTATGTTCTCTACCTGGAGCTACAGACTTCTATTAATTAATACCTGTTCATAGCAGGTGATTATCACTGCTCTACTTGGAGTCAGTGACTAATGTTCCCTATCTAGTTCTGAACCACAGGTGAAATTTCCCTTGAATAATACACTTTCCTCCTAGAGCAGCTATCTTTTCTGTTTTCTGTTGTGCTCTCTACCAAGAGCTACAGACATTTATTTAAACCTTCTATTTGTTGTGCTCTCTACCAGGAGCCAAAGACATTTATTTAATTAATACCTATTATAATATCTGTTATGCTCTTTACCTAGAGACACAGACTTTATTATTAATACCTATTCATAGCAGGTGATTATAACTGCTCTCACTACTTGGAGTCAGTGACTAATACTCCCTAGCTAGTCCCAAACCACAGGTGAAATTTCCCATCTTTAAGTGCTACACCAGCTTATAAGAGGCAGCCTGTCAAACCAGTATTTAAACCCAAAATTCCTTTTGCGCCCACGTTAGACAAAATATGAGTATCCTGTAAGAATTATTAGAGGAGAATATCTTTATGCCTTCTTTAAGTATCAAGAGGTTATATTTCTCTCTTTATATCAATGAATTACCTGGTCTGGAGCCCTTTGTACCTTTGTCTCCCAATTCTTTATTCACAGGGAGAAGCTGAGTGTAAAAAGACCTGTGTTTTCTGTGTCCCTGTTTGGAGGTAGGGGAGGCAGGGAGGGAAAGGAAGGATACAGGCAAGCAAACACAGAAAGGTTCTCTTGAGTATAGATACCTCTCTTGGTTTCAGATTGGGCTTCAAATCAGGAAAAAAAATACTTGTTGGTTGCTCTTAGAACTTTTGTGAAACTATTATACAAGTATATCTGGAAGACACTTTTCTATTAAAGGTTAAAACTTTTGTAGCTGGATTGATATTTATCTTCCTCCTTTGGTAGCTTGAGGAGTGCCTTCCAGTACCATCAGCACTAGACATTTTGTGTGGTCTCTATTTAAGCACCAGCTTGATTTCTCTTGGTTCAACGGTTTATGTAGGCATTATTGTCACCAATAGGGAATTACCATTGGTTTGTGGAAAACAAATAAACAGCATTTTCAATAGCCTGGATTCTTTGTTTGTGGGTTTGTGTGTGTCCCTTTTGGCCAAAAACTCCCTTATATGTAACCCATTCTAACCACTGGGGTTTCATTTAGTACTGAGTGGTGTCCAGTTGGTTCATTTTACTCTTTATTTGGTGATTCCATTTACATTTCTTACATATGCATATATATTTTATGAAGATTCATATGACCCAACAAATGGCCCTTAGTTATAACTCTCCCTCTCCATAGGCATTTATCTGCCCTTCCTCTTCCTTCTCCATCTCTATTTAGTCTTTACATCCATTAACTGCATACACCTGCCCACAAATAGTCCTTAGTTATAACCCTCCCTCGCCATAGGCACTCGACTGCACTTCCTGTTCCTTCACCATCTTTATTTAGTCTTCACTTCCAATCCCCATATATCCCCACCCATAAGTCTATAATTCTATTTTTCCTCCTTTGAATATTCTTCCCTCTACTTTAGTTCCACACTCTTTACCTAATCTCTGTGGTTATATGGATTGTGACTTATCAAAGAATTAAATGCTAGCATCTATATTTAAACAAATGCATACCATACATGTCATTTTAGTGCTTGAATGGAGATATCATATGGATATGGGAAAATATATATCATATATACAGTGGATAAATGTATCATAAATGGTATTCTGATATTTAAGGAGAATGTAATGTTAACTTTCTTCTTTATGCTTGACTTATTTAGAACACTTAGCTCTCTCCTGCTCATGTGCTGTTATTACCAAACTTATTCCAGGTTTTCAAGAGATTTCATCCTGTTGGTCATGGTGGTACAGGGAGATCTTTGGATGTAGCGGTGTGAGGATCAGAAATTAAAGGCTAACTGTGAGTGCATGGTATGTCTGAGGGACTGGAGAGATCACTGGGTAATTAAAGAGTGCTTGCTGCTCTTCTAGAGGACCAGAATTCAGTCCCACACACCCATATTGGGCAGCTCATAACTGCCCATAGCTCCAGTGGGTCTGACACCCTCTTTTAGTCACAATGGAGAGCTGTACATATATGACACTTATATAAACAATAACACACATATACACATGAATAAAAATAAATCTTTAGAAAAAAATAAAGATTCTGAGTAACTCCTAGGATATGTGATATCCTACTTTAAAAAAAAAAGAAGGAAGGAAGGAAGGAAGTGAAAAAGAGATTTTAAAAAATTTGATTCCTGCTTTCATCTTGGTTACTTTAGTTTATTCTAAAATTTGTGAGACTTTTAAAAAGATTGTATATATAAATGCTTAGCTCACATATATGTATGGGTCCCACACTTTTGCCTTGTGCCTGCAGAGCTCAGAAGGAGGCATTAGTTTCCCTGAAACTGGAGTTAAAGACAGTTGTTACCTGCAATGTGGGTGCTGGGAATTCACTGTGAGTCCTCTAGAAAAAGAAAAAGTGCTTTCAACAGCTGAGCCATCTCTCCAGCTCCTTTAGTTTTATTTAAAAGTGATGTTAACCTTCACTCTCTTTTCTGTTCAGATCCATGTATTTTCTCTATCAGTTGTATTGATGATGATTGGCAGGAAGCAAACTCAAGGGTGTGTGCAGAGTAGTGAAAGAAATCCTTAATAAAAGAGACTTTGCTTCCTCCATAATACATCCCTGCCTCATCTCCAGCACTTACCTCCTTAGATCTTCCCACAGGATTATCCAGCATTTAGAGAACCATGGTCTACCTGCCTTAAAGGGAATTGCAAAGTTGTTTATGCTGAAGGCTCAATTCCATCACATATCTATCCACTGGAAGGCCACTATGTGCATTATCCTTGTGAGTTGCTACAACTATTTGCTACTATCTCATATTGTTCAACCCAAATTCAGGACCACATTATATACTTGTTCCTCTCAAGTGTGGGCTTCAGAAATCTCTACAAATAATAAAGTCCCCAAGTGCTCAAGTCCGTTCTATAATACCACAGTATTTGCCTGTAACCTGCACAATCCTCCCGCATTATCTAAACCACTTCTTGAAGGTTTATAATACATAATAAAATGTACATTCTATATAAATGGTTGTATCATATTATTTAGGGAATGAAAGAAAAAAGTCAAGAAATGTTCAATACAGATGATTTAATTTCTTACAGATATTTCCTGTGTGTAATTGGTTAAATATGTGTGAAACTCACATACTGAGGGCCACTGTGTCTCAAAAGCCATTATTCCCAATGTATATAGCATTGAAATTGGGGTAAAATAGGAAAACCCATACCCATGAACCCTGATAGTGAGGCTGGAGGGAATGTGCCCAAGCTTGACATTGTTGGGGAGCAAACAAACAACTTCCTTGCAAGTGTTATTTGGAATCTATATATATAAAGAACAAAAGATGTTAGACTCCAGAGAACCAAATAATCCTAGTAAAAATAATGAACAAAGCTAAACAGATTCCTCAACTGAGGAAACATGAAGGGCTAAAAAGCACCTAAAGAAACATCTGTAGTCATTAGAAATGCAAATCAAAAAACCCTGTGAATCCACCTCATACCAGTGGGAATTGCTAAGATCAAAAACTGTCATCCTGCCCCACTATCTTCTACCTGAACCCGCCGGAGGCTGCCAAGGGCCCTAGAGTACTCTCCAAGCCACAGGAACTCGGGATCACCTTGGGATCATGGGTGAGTATAATGCAACATCAGCTCCAAAGAATCACAGAGGGTCTTGTGCCAGCAGGAACAGGGACAAAGGAACACCACCTGAACAGATGCTGGGATCCATTCAGGTCAGGCCAGCCCTGCCATCTTCTGACTGAACCTACCAGAGGGTGCCAAGAGCCCCAGAGGACTCTCCATGCCACAGGACTCCTAGCACACCTGGGACCTCTGGATTACAGGTGAGTGGAACACAACATCAGCTCCAAAGAGTCGAGAAGGGTCTTGTGCCAGCAGGAACAGGGACAAAGGAAACCTGCCCAACAAGAGGCTGGGATTCTTTCCAATTGGGGCCATCCACACCATCTTTTGCATGAACACACCAAAGGGTGTTGAGGGCCCCAGAGAACTCTCCACTCTGCAGGATCTCTAGCACACCCAAGACCTCTTGAGCACTGGAGGGCATGTGGGCGACAGAAGCAACAGAGCTTCTTGGAAAGGGTCCCTTCAGGCCTTCATTCTCAGCCAGGAGGCAGAGCTGAGTACCAGACCCCTGGGCACCTTCCTTGTCAGAGGAGATTCTGCCTACAGGGAGGGCTCTGACACCTGGACTCAGGAGATGGATCAGAGCTCCAGACTTCTGGACACCTGCCTGCAAGTGGAGAACTTGCCTGCAGAGAGAACCTGAGACTGGGACTCAGGTGACAGTTGGATTCTCAGGAGTGCTGACAGAGGCTAACAGAATCACAGGAGGACCAAGCTCCAGCCAGAGAAAGCTTCAACATTAACACCAGAGATTACCAGATGTCGAGAGGAAAAGGTAAAAACCTTTCTAACAGAAACCAAGAACAATGGGCATCATCAGAATCCAGTAAGCCCACCACAGAAAGTCCTGGATACCCCAAAAACCCGACAAGCAAGACTCTGATTTAAAATCATATCTCGTGATGGTGGTAGAAGATTTTAAGAAGTACATTAATAACTTACTTAAAGAAATACAGGAGAACACGGCTAAACAGGTAGAAGCCCCTAAAGAGGAATCACAGAAATCCCTCAAGGAATTACAGGAGAACACTGCTAAACAAGTAGACGTCCTTAAAGAACTACAGGTAAACACTGCTAAACTGGTAGAAGAAACACAAAAATCCCTTAAAGAATTACAGGAAAACACAACCAAACAGGTGATGGAATTGAATTAAAAAAAAATCCAAGATCTAAAAATAGAAGTAGAAACAATGAAGAAAACCTAAAGGGAAACAACTCTGGAGATAAAAACCCTAGGAAACAAATCAGGAAACACAGATGTGAGCATCATCAACAGAATACAAGAGATGGAAGAGAGAATCTCAGATGCAGAAGATTCCATAGGTAACATGAACACAACAATCAAAGAAAATGCAAAATGCAAAAAGATCCCAACTCAAAACATTCAGGAAACCCAGGACACAATGAGAATACCAAACCTATGGATAATAGTAGATGAGAATGAAGATTCTCAACTTAAAAGGCCAGCAAATATCTTCAACAAAGGTATAGAAGAAAGTTTCCAATACCTAAAGAAAGAAATTCCCATGAATATACAAGAAGCCTACAGAATTCCAAATAGGCTGAACCAGAAAAGTAATTTCTCCTGACACATAATAATCAGAACAACAAATGCACTAAATAAAGATAGAATATTAAAAGCAGAAAGGGAAAACACACAAGTAACATATAAATGCATACCTATTAGAATAACACCAGACTTATCAGCAGAGACTATGAAAGCCAGAAGATCCTGGACGGATGTTATACTGTCCCTAAGAGAACAAAAATGCCAGCCCAGGCTAATATACACCAGTAAAAATCTCAATTACAATAGATGGAGAAACGAAAGTATTCCATGATAAAAACAAATTCACACAATATCTTTCCATGCATCTAGCCCTTCAAAGGATAATAAAAGGAAAACCCCAACACATAGATGGACACTACACCTGAGAAAAAGCAAGAAAGTAATCCTTCAACAAATCTAAAATAAGATAGCCACAGGAACAGAATCCCACTTTAACAACAAAAATAAAAGGAAGCAACAACTACTTTTCTTTAATTTCTCTTAACATCAATAGACTAAATTCCCCAATAAAAAGACATAGACTAATAGACTGACTACACAAAGAGGACCCAACATTTTGCTGCTTGCAGATAACCCACCTCGAGAAGAAAGACAGATTCTACATCAGAGTAAAAGGCTGAAAAACAATTTTCCAAGCAAATGGTCTGAAGAAACAAGTGGGAGTAGCCATTCTAATATCGAATAAAATTGACTTCCAACCCAAAGTTATCAAAAAAGACAAGGAGGGGTGCTCCATACTCATAAAGGTACAATCCTCCAAAAGGAACTATCAGTTCTAAATATCTATGCTCCAAATGCAAGGGCAGCCACATTCATTAAAGTAACTTTAGTAAAGCTCAAAGCACACATTGTACCTCACACAAAAATAGTGGGATACTTCAACACCCCACTCTCACCAATGGACAGATCCTAGAAACATAAACTAAACAGAGACTCATGGACACTAACAGAAGTTATGAAACAAATGGATTTAACAGACACCTACACAACATTTTATCCTAAAACAAAAGGATATAACTTCTTCCCACCACCTCATGGTACCTCCTCCAAAATTGACCATATAATGGGTCACAAAACAGGCATCAATAGATACAAAAATATTGAAATTATCCCATTCAACATATCAGATCACCATGGACTAAGGCTGATCTTCAGAAAAAACATAAATAAGAGAACACCAACATTCATGTGGAGACTGAACAACACTCTACTCAATGATATCTTGGTCAAGGAAGAAATAAAGAGATTAAAGACTTTTTAACATTTAATGAAAATGAAGCCACAACATACCCAAATTTATGGGACACAATGAAAGCAGTCCTAAGAGGAAAACTCACAGCCCTGAACGTCTCCAAAAAGAAACTAGAGGGAACACACACTAGCAGCCTGACAACAGAACTAGAAGCTCTAGAATTAATGGAAGCAAATTCTCCCAAGAGGAGTAGACAGTGGGAAATATTCAAACTTAAAGCAGAAAACAACCAAGTGGAAACAAAAAGATCTATTCAAGGAATCAACCAAACCATGAGCTGGTTCTTTGAGAAAATCAACAAGTTAGATAAACCCATAATCAGACTAAGAAGAGGGCACAGGGAGAGTATCCTAATTAACAAAATCAAAAAATTAAAGGGAGATATAACAACAGAGCCTGAAAAAATCCAAAACATCATCAGATCCTACTACTAAAGGCTATATTCAACAAAACTAGAAAACCTGGATGAAATGGACAACTTCCCAGACAGATACCAGAGACATAACAACAAAACCTGAGGAAATCCAAAACATCATCAGATCCTACTACAAAAATCTATATTCAACAAAACTAGAAAACCTGGATGAAATGGACAACTTCCCAGACAGATACCAGGTGCCAAAGTTAAATCAGGATCAGATTAAAGATATGAACAGTCCCATTTTCCCTAAAGAAATAGAAGCAGTCATTAATAGTCACCCAACCAAAAAAAACACAAAAACAAAAACAAAAAGCCCAGGACCAGATGCGTTTAGGTTCTATCAGACCTTCAAAGAAGACCTAATTCCAATTCTCCTCATACTAGTCCACAGAATAGAAACAGAAGGTACTCTACCCAATTCATTATATGAAGCCACAAATACTCTAATAACTAAACTACACAAAGATCCATCAAAGAAAGAAAACTTCAGATCAATTTCCCTTACGGATATCAATGAAAATATTCTCAATAAAATCCTCAAAAACCGTATCTAATAATACATCAAAACGATCATCCATCAAGACCAAGTAGGCTTCATCCAAGGGATGCAGGGATGGTTTAATATACGGAAAGCTATCAATGTATTCTGGAAAATATTCTAACAGTTGTTTTTCAATCCCTACTTCTCTAGCCTGAAGCAGCTCTTGAAGATTGCAGACAAATGCCTGTTTAGGATTTTCTAATCCCATTTTCCTCTGTCAACCCCTAGTGGAATCAGCGCCAGGTCAACACTATTGCAATTTAGCCCGTGTCATATCACACCTACAGCAACAATTTAAAAAATAATCCACTACATAAACAAACTCAAAAACAAAAATCAAATGATAATATCATTAGGTGCTGAGAAAGCATTTGACAAAATCCAACAACCCTTCATGATAAAAGGCATAGAAAGATCAGGAATTGAAGGCCCATACCTAAACAAAATAAAAGCAATATACAGCAAACCAGTAGCCAATATCAAACCAAATGGAGTGAAACTGGAAGCAATCCCACTAAAATAAGGGAATAGACAAGGCTGCCCACTTTCTCCCTACCTATTCAATATAGTACTTGAAGTCCTAGCCAGAGCAATACTACAACAAAAGGAGATCAAGGGGATAAAAATTGGAAAGACGTCAAAATATCACTATTTGCAGATGATATGATTGTATATATAAGTGACCCTAAAAATTCCACCAGAGAATTCCTGAACCTGATAAATGGCTTCAGTGCAGTATCTGGATATAAAATTAACTCAAACAAATCAGTGGCCTTTCTCTACTCAAAGGATAAGCAGGCTGAGAAAGAAATCAGTGAAACAACACCCTTCACAATAGTTACAAAAAATATAAAATACCTTGGTGTGACTCTAAGGAAGTGAAAGATCTGTATGACAAGAATTTCAAGTCTCTGATGAAAGAAATTGAAGATCTCAGCAGAAGGAACTATATCCCATGTTCATGGATTGGCAGGATTAATATAGAAAAATGGCTATCCTGCCAACAGAAATCTACAGATTCAATGCAATTCCCATTAAAAATCCAAATCAATTCTTCACTGAGTTAGAAAGGTCTATTTTCATATTCATCTTGAATGACAAAAAAAACTAAGATAGCAAAAACTATTCTCAAAAATAAAAGAAACTCTGGTGGAATCACCATGCCTGATCTCAACCTGTACTGCAGAGCAATTCTGATAAAAACTGCATGGTACTAGTACAGCAACAGACAGGGAAATCAATGGAATAGAATTGAAGACCCAGTAATGAACTCACACACCTATGGTCACTTACTTTGACAAGGGAGCTAAAACCATCCATTGGAAAAAATGCATTTTCAAGAAATGGTGCTGGCACAATGGGTAGGTTATCATTTAGAAGAATGCAAATTGATCCATTCTTATCTTCTTGTACAAAGTTTAAGTCTAAGTATACCAAAGAACTCCACATAAAACCAGACTGAATTTTATAGAGGAGAAAGTGGGTAAAAGCCTCGAAGTTATAGGCAAAAAGGAACAATTCCTGAACAGAAAATCAATGGTTTGTGCAGTAAGATCAAGAATTGACAAATGGGACCTCATAAAATTGCAAAATTTATGTAAGGCAAAAGACACTGTCAATAAGACAAAAAAGGCCACCAACAGATTGTGAAAGGATTTTTTTGTAATCCTAAATCTGATAGGAAACTAATATCCAATATATATAAGGAGCTCAAGAAGCTGGACCACAGAAATTCAAGTAACCCCATTAAAAATGTGGTACAGCGCTAAACAATGAATTCCCAAGTGAGGAATACTGAAGGGCTGACAAGCACCTGAAAAAATGTTCAACATCCTTAATCATCAGGGAAATGCAAATCAAAACAACCCTGAGATTCCACCTCACACCAGTCAGAATGGCTAAGTTTGAAAATTCAGGTGACAGCAGATGCTGGCAAGGATGTGAAGAAAGAGGAACACTCCTCCATTGCTGGTGGCATTGCAAGCTTTTACAATCACTCTGGAAATCAGTCTGGCGGTTCCTCATAACATTGGACATTGTACTACTTGAAGATGCAGCAATACCTATCCTGGGCATATACCCAGAAGCTGTTCCAACCGGTAAGAAGGACACATGCTCCTCTACGTTCATAGCAGTCTTATTTATAATACCCAAAAGCTGGAAACAACCCAGATGTCCCTCAACAGAGGAATGGATACAGAAAATGTGGTACATTTACACAAGGGAATACTACTCAGCTATTAAAAATAATGGATTTATGAAATTCTTGGGCAAATGGATGTGTCTGGAGGATATTACCTTAAGTGAGGTAACACAATCACAAAAGAAGTCACTTGATAAGCACTCACTGATAAGTGGATATTAGCCAAGAAACTTAGAATATCCAAGATACAATTTGCAAAGCACAAGAAAATCAAGAAGCAGGAAGACCAATGGGTTGATACTTCATTTCTCCTTAGAATAGGGAACAAAACACACATGGAAGGAGTTACAGAGACAAAGTTTGGAGCTAAGATGAAGGGATGGACCATCTATGGACTACCCCATCCAGGTATCCATCCTATAATCAGCCACCAAACACAGACACTATTGAACATGCCGGCAAGATTTTGCTGAAAGGACCCTGATATAGCTGTCTCTTGTGAGGATATTCCAGTGCCTGGCAAATACAAAAGTGGATGCTCATAGTCATTTATTGGATAGAACTCAGGGCCCCAATGGTGGATCTAGCGAATATACCCAAGGAGCTAAAGGGGTCTGCAACCCTATAGGTGGAACAAAAATTTAACTAACCAGCGCCCTCAAATCTTCTTTCTCTATCTACATATGTAGCAGAAGATGGCTTAGTCAGCCATAATTGGGAAGAGAAAGGCCCCTTGGTCTTGCAAACTTTATATGCCCCAGTACAGGGGAATGCAGGGCCAAGAAGTGGGAGTGGGTGGGTTGGGGAGCAGTGCAATGGGGAGGGTATAGGAGACTTTCGGGATAGCATTTGAAATGTAAATGAAGAAAATAGCTAATTAAAAATTGAAAAAAAAAAAACAAATAAAACAAAAACTATTGTCTTGAGTGAGGTAACTCAGTCACAAAAGACCATACATGGTATGTACTCACTGATAAGTGAATATTACTCAAAGAACATAGAATTCCCAAGATACAAATCATGGAGCAAATGAAGGTCAAGCAGAAGAAAGACCAGTGTGAATGCTTCTGCCCTACTTAGAAAGGGAAACAAAATACTCATGGGAAATAGAGGGTGAAAGGGACTGGGATGTAAGAGAAGAGGGGTAGGTGAAAAAGAGGGAAGAATCATATATTAGAGGAGATGGAAGAGATGTAATGTGGGTCAGGAACCTGAATAGCAGTGTATAGCAATAGGGGATGGGGAACTGGGTGTAGCAACCAGAAAGGCCCCAATGCCAAAAAGCAAGGAACTCACAGGACTCCAACAGGATTACATTATCCAAAGTACACAACGAAAGGGGAGAGAGAACCTGTAAAGACCATATCCAGAGGTTGGCATTGTTGAAGGATGGGGCCCCACACTCAGTTCCAAAATTTTAATTCATAATTACTCCTTTCTATAGAAAATATAGGAAAAAAGAGAGGATCAAAGACTGAAGGAAATGTTATCCAGAGACTACCCTACCTGGGGATCCATCCCAAATGCAGACACCAAACCCAGACACTATAGCTGATTCCAAGAAGTGCTTGCTGAAAGAAGCCTGATACATCTGTCTTCTGAGAGGGTCTTCTACATCCTGACCAATACAGATGTGGATGCTAACAGTCAACCATTGGACTGAGCAAAGGGACGCCAGTGGAGAAGGGGAAGTACTAAAGAAGCTGAAGGTGCCTTATCTGGCATCAATGGGAGAAGAGGCCCTTGGTCCTGTGATGGTTTGCTGTCCCAGTGTAGAGGAATGCTAGTGCAGGGAGGCAGGAGTAGATAGGGCAGAGGGGGAGCACCCTCATGGAAATAGGGTAAAGGGGGTTGGAATAGGGTATTTGCAGAGGGGAAACCTGGAAAGGGATAACATTTGAAATGTAAGTGAATAAAATATCCAATTTTTAAGAAAGTCAGAATGACACAAAAAGACACTGTCTCCACAATGGGAGCCGGTTTAAACATTTTAACTCCAGTCTGCTTATCATAGGTTTACTTCCCTCTGTGTCCATGTCATAGGAACACCTTTTGATTGTAGGACATTAGAGGTCTCATTTTTTCTTGACAGGTTGAAAAACATTAGTTATCATAAGTTGAGGGCAAATAGAAGCCAACAAATGTCTTAATAATCCTAGATTTAAGTGGGACAATTCCAACTGGAATTATATTTCTATTAGCATGAGTATAGTTAATATTATTTTTATGAGACAGGGTCTTATGTCTATCAGGGTAGGCTTCAAACTAACTATGGAGCTGAAGGTGACCTTGAATATTATATATATATATATATATATATATATATATATATATATATATATATATATATATATATATATATATATTGCAATCCAGCCTTTGCTTCTGCTCCTGGTCCCCCCCTTCACAGTTCCTCATCACATTCCTCCTCCCCCTTGCCCCTCTTCCAAAAGGATGCTCTCACACATACACTGGACCTTCATCCTCCACGGGGTCTCAAATCACTTGAAGATTAGGCACATATTCTCCCAGTTAGGCCAGACTAGGCAATCCTATGCTATATGAGTGTCAGGGTACTCCAGCCAGCTCTGGCATGCTGCCTTGCTGGTGGCTCAGTGTCTGAGAGCTTCTAGGCATCCATATTAGTTGGTACTACTTGTATTCCTATTGGTCACTCTTCCCTTCAGCTTCTTCCATCCTTCCTCTAATTCACCATAGGGGTCTCGACTTCAGTCCAATTTCTAAGTATAAGTATCTGCAACTGAATGATTCAGCTGCTCTTTGGGCCTCTAGGAGGCCAAACAATCCTAGGCTCCTGTCTGTCAGCACACCACTGCATCAGTAATAATGTCAGTTCTTTGAGCCGGCCCTTGAGAGGAATTCCAAGTTGGGTCTTTACTGGACCACCTTTCCCTTCATCTCTTCTCCATTTTTGTACTTTTACACAGGAACAATTCTGGGTCAGAAATTTTAACTGTGTTTTGGTAACCCCATCCCTCTACCTGAAGCCCTGTGTATCTACTGGAGGTGAATGCTTTTTAAGTTCCCTTTCCCCACTGTTGAGCATATCACTAAGTCCTGAGAGTCTTAACTCCAAGGTCCATGGTTCTTTCTAGAGGTTCATGGTACCTCGACCCCACCCTGAAAACTGCATATTTCCACTTATTCTTCTACCACTCTGGGCTTCTTTCCTGTCCCACCTAAGTGATGCACTTCCCATTTCTGTTCCATCGCCCCACTCACACCCAGGTTCCTCCTTCCCCCCGACTCCTATGATTATTTTCTTCACCCACAAATGTTATTGACGTATCCTCACTTGTGCCTTTCTGTTGTTAAATTTTTTAAGTTCAGTAGGTTGTATCCTAGGTATTCTGTACTTTTTGGCTAATATCCACTTACTAGTGAGTACATACTATGAATGTCCTTTTGGGTCTGAGATACTTAACTCATGATGATAAATTCCAGTTCTAACCATTTGCCTGAAAAACTCATGATTTCCTCATTTTTAGTAGCTGAATAATATTCCATTATGTAAAGAAACCACATTTTCTGTCTCTACTCTTCTATTGAGGGACATCTGGGTTGTTTTCAGCTTCTGTCTATTACATGTAAGGCTACTATGAACATAATGGAGCACATGACCCTGTGGA
Organism: Mus musculus; assembly: GCF_000001635.26. Classification (NCBI taxonomy): domain Eukaryota; kingdom Metazoa; phylum Chordata; class Mammalia; order Rodentia; family Muridae; genus Mus; species Mus musculus. Next base: position 71,360 of record NW_012132913.1, read on the forward strand.
ATGGTGGGGCATATTTTGGATATATGCCCAAATTAGTTGAGCTGGTTCTTCAGGTAGAACTATTTCAATTTTCTGAAGAATAGCCAGATTGTTTCCCATAGTGGTTGTACCAACCTGCAATCCCACCAGCAATAAGGGAGTGTTCCTCGGGTTCTACATTCTCACCAGCATGTGCTGTCACATGAGCTCTTGTTCTTAGGCATTCTGTTTGGTTTAGGGTGGAATCTCGGGGTTGTTTTGATTTGCAGTCCCATATGACTAAGAACTTTGAACATTTCTTTAAGTGCGACTTTGACCCCATTCAGAAATACATCAAGACTATCATCCATGATGATCAAGTAGGCTTCATCCCAGGGATGTGGGAATGGCTCAATATCTGAAAACCAATTGTACTGGCTAGTTTTGTGTCAACTTGACACAGCTGGGGTTATCACAGAGAAAGGAACTTGAGTTGAGGAAATGCCTCCATGAGATCCAACTCTAAGGCATTTTCTCAATTAGTGATCAAGGGGGAAAGGCCCCTTGTGGGTGGGACCATCTCTGGGCAGGTCGTCTTGGGTTCTATAAGAGAGCAGGCTGAGCAAGCCAGGGGAGGCAAGCCAGTAAAGAACATTCCTCCATGGCCTCTGCTTCAGCTCCTGCTTTCTGACCTGCTTGAGTTCCAGTTCTGACTTCCTTGGTGATGAACAGCAGTATGGAAGTGTAAGTCGAATAAACCCTTTCCTCCCCAACTTGCTTCTTGGTCGTGATGTTTGTGCAGGAATAGAGACACTGACTAAGACAAATTGGTACCAGCAGAGTGGGGTATTCCTGTGACAACCTGACCATGTTTTGGGGAGGACTGTGGAAGGACTTTGGAAATTTGGGCTTGAAGATCCATCCATTGTTAAGAGCTCTATCGGATGTTGTTTAGGAACTTGGAAGATAATGTTGAGAACAGTGCAGAAGATGGAGGCCTGGCTTGTGAAATTTCAGAGGGAAAATTAAAGTCTCTTTTCAGGGCCATTGCTGTTTTGATTGTGAAGATTATGTAGTTCTGGTTAGCTGGGGCTGAAGAATCAGCTGTGATTAACAAGATACCAGAACTACTAAAGCAAAAACTTTGCATTACTGGGACTATTGATGCTGGTTAGCTGGAGCTAAGAAATTAGCGGTGATTAAGAAGAGACCAGCATCATTGAGGTGACATCTCTGGGAAGTGTTTTCTGAGAGCACAGTGGCTGTGTTCCAGATATAGCCAAAGTTGTACCTTGTGCTGTGGCTGGACTTGGTAATGTGTAAGGGTCACCCAGGTGGTACTGGTTTTGAAGGCATGAAGGAGTTGAGCAGAGCAGCTGAGGCTTGGCACTGTGAGAGGCCATGGAAGGCCATTGGTGATAGTGCAGCCTCAGTTGCAATTGATGGCCCAGGACTTAAGGGGTCATGCAGTGTTTTGGAGATGCCAGTACCATGAGATGACCACCAAGAGCAGCAGCAGCAGTGGAGTACAGGCATCTGGAGCCTAGAGGATGACGCGTGTGCTACAAAGGGCATGGCTGGAGAAGTGACCCAAGCACTTGGAGGAGCCCAGAAGATCGTAAGTTGGATCCCAGACATTGGACGGTTGGAGATTGACTTTTGCTTTGGATTGTGACTGTGCCCTGATATTTTCCCTCTTGAAGGAAGAAACTGTTTTAGTGGAGCCCACAGTTAAGAGACTTTTAATTGTAAAAAGACTTTGGATTTTAAAAGAGATGGATATTTTAAAGAGATTGAAATTTTAAGAATATGTAAAGACTGTGGGACTTTTAAAGTTATTTAGATCTTGGGGATGAATAAAAATGTAAGGGTTGAGGCTTACTAGTGATGTGTTTGTGTGTCAAGTTGACAAGGGGTCAATTGTACTGGCTAGTTTTGTGTCAACTTGACACAGCTGGGGTTATCACAGAGAAAGGAACTTGAGTTGAGGAAATGCCTCCATGAGATCCAACTCTAAGGCATTTTCTCAATTAGTGATCAAGGGGGAAAGGCCCCCTTGTGGGTGGGACCATCTCTGGGCAGGTAGTCTTGGGTTCTATAAGAGAGCAGGCTGAGCAAGCCAGGGGAGGCAAGCCAGTAAAGAACATTCCTCCATGGCCTCTGCATCAGCTCCTGCTTTCTGACCTGCTTGAGTTCCAGTCCTGACTTCCTTGGTGATGAACAGCAGTATGGAAGTGTAAGCCGAATAAACCCTTTCCTCCCCAACTTGCTTCTTGGTCGTGATGTTTGTGCAGGAATAGAGACCCTGACTAAGACACCAATCCACATAATCCACCATATCAACAAATTGAATGAAAATATTCACATGATCATCTCGTAATATGATGAATCGGCCTTCAACAAAATACACCACCCATTCATGTCAAAAGTTTGAGATCAGGGATATAAGGCACATACATAAACATAATCAAAGCACTATTTATTTAATATAGTATTAAACGTTCTACCCAGAGCAATAAGTTAACTGATGGAGTTCACAGAGATACAAAGTAGAAAGGAAGAGGTCAATGTATCACTATTTGCAGATGATATTATAGTAAACATAAGCAAGCTGATAAAGACCTCCAACAAAACAGCTGAATATAAAGTTATTTAGAAAATAATACATAGCCTGCCCTCCTTTGATAAATGATAAATGGGCCAACAAATAAATTAGGAAATCAACTCTTTACAATAGACACGAACAATATAAAATATCTTTGTGTAACTCTAATCAAGCATGTATAAGGACTTAAATGAGAAGAACTTCAATTCTCTGAAGAAAGAAACTGATGAACATATCAGAAATGGAAAGATCTTCAATGCTCATGGGGCAGTAGGACTAACATATTGAAAATGATCATCTGACCAAAAGCAATTTATAGACTTAATTCAATCCTTATCAAAATTCTAACACAATTCTTTCCAGACATTGAAAGAACAATTCTAAGATTCATACAGATAAAAAAAAAAAAAAAAAAAAAAAAAAAAAAAAAAAAAAAAAAAAAAAACAGGATAGCTAAAACAATCTTAACCAATAAAAGAACTTTCAGAGGTACCACCATACCTGTCCTTGATTTATAATACAGAGAAATAATATTAAAAGCTGCATTCTATTACTATAGGAACAAACTGGTGGATCAATTAAATTGAATGGACGATCCTGAGATGGCCCCACAAACCTATGGACATTTGATTTTTGACAAAGAAGATAAAACAATACATGGAAAAAGGAGGCATCTTCAACAAATATTGCTGGTCTAGCTGGATGTTTGCATATAGAAGAATGCAAATAGATCCACATATATCATGCACAAAACTGAAGTACAAATGGACCAAAGACCTCAACATAAATCAGATACACTAAATTTCATAGAAGAGATAGTAGGAAATAGGTTCAACACATTGGTACAGGAAACAAGTTCCTGAACAGAACACTAATACTTCATGCTCTAAGATCAAGAACTGATAAATGGGACATCATGAAACTGGAAAGCTTCTGTAAACCAAAGGACATAGCCTATAGTACAAATCAGCAACCTACACATTATGAAAATTTTTCACTTAACGGACATCCCATAGAGGACTAATGTACAAAATTTACCAAAAACTCAAGAAGTTAACCTCCAAAACACCAAATAACCTAGGTGAAAAATTAGGTACAAATAATTCTCAGCAGAAGAATCTTGAATGGCCAAGAAGCACTTAAAGGAATGTTCAATGTGCTTTGTCATTAGGGAAATGCAAATCAAAACATCTCTGAGATTCTATCATACTATAGTCATATTGGCTAACATCACAAATTTAAGTGGTAATGCATGTTAGTTAGGATGTGGATCAAGGGGAACAAACCTCAATTGCTGGTGGAACTGCAAACTTCTGCATCAACTTTTGAAATCTATTTGGTGTTTCTTAGAAAACTGTAAATATTCTATTTAAGTTCTATTCAAGAGCCAGCTATACCAATCCTGTGCATATACCCAAAAGATATTCCACTGTCCTGAAAAGGACACTTGCTCAACCATGTCCATAGCTTTATTCATAATAGCCAGAAACTGGAAAAAGCCTAGATGTCCATCAACTGACAGATGGATAAAGAAAATGTGACACATCTACACAGTGGAGTACTATAGAGCTATTAAAAACAAACACATCATGGATTTTGTAGGAAAATAGATGGAATGGAGAATATCATCCTGAGCTAGTTAACCAAGACCCCAAAGGACATGTATGGCATGTAGTCACTTATAAGTTGAAATTAGTCTTAAAATACAGGATAAACTTGCTGTACTCCACAGACCCAAGGAAGCTAAACAAGAAGAAAGGACAAAGTGAGGATGCTTGAATCTCACTTTAAAAAATCATGGGCAGCAGATGGGCAAAATTAAGTGAGTGAGAGAAAGAATGGGTAATGACATGGCAGTGTTCAGAATCCAGTGTGGGTAGGGGCAGGGTAGATTTCTAGATGACCATGAGAATGAAGGAAAACTGAAATTTGCAGGGGTATAGAGTGTAGGGGTGTGGCATGTTGAGGATGAGACTGAGACCTGGGAAAGGGAAGGCACTCAAATATCAATGTCGATGATCTTAACTGTGACTTACAATATTGTGCTATGGAATCTGAATGGTCCACCTCTTGTGTCTATGTAGGAACTCCAGTGAAGCTATCGTCACACCAACAGATCTTCAAACTTTGGACCTAAATTTTATTCTGTCTATGAGAAATACATTGACAAGGGATAGAAAAAACACTAATGCAATGGCAAATCAATAACTGGCCAAACCAGTGACCCATCCCATGGGCAACAAACAATCCCTGACAGCATTAATGATACAGTGATAGGACTGCAGACAGAAGCATGTTGACCTCTAGGAGGCTCTACTCAGCAGCTGACTCAGACAGACACAGACACCCACAGCCAAATATTGAATGGAGCCTTGTTCTCTTATAGTAGTGTTGGGCAGAAAATTGAGGGTCCCAAGGGGGATAAGAGCTCCAAAGGAATACCAACACAATCAAACAACTTGGATCACTGAGGCTCTCAGATACTGAACTAGCAACCAAAGAGCATACACAGGCTGAAGCTGGGGCTCGCACACATTTGTTGCAGAGTGCAGGTCCAACATCAGCATAGATTCCATGATGTTTATTGCAAGAAAAATCAGTGATATTATCGTAGACTCAGAGGGAAGAAGAGATCATGCAAATAAATTTCTTCTCCAGTGGCAGGATGGATCATTGACATCAATTGCGAATCTGGTGTCAAAAAGGGTATTTAATTAATATGATCTGCATTGAGGGCTGCATACATGCATCAAGGAATTCACTATAGTTACTTGTGTCAGGTAGGATCTCAATAATACCTATGTATACCATCTTTTTTGCTGGTAAAATCAAGTATTATTAATATTAGTATAGCTTCCAATTGTAAGTAGGAACACACACATATCTGAGGTGTAAGTCAGAACACTCCACATGAAGTAGGTAGCAGTACTGTCCATGAACTTCAAGATAGATTCTTCTGGCAGTAGGGCTCACAGACTTCACCAAGCTCTTGAGAGCAAAAACTGACTAGGGATATCAACATGGTTACCAAAGGCAGCAGGATTAAGTGACATCAAGATATTTTCCTATGAAACTGAGATCAATGATATAATCAATAGGGTCCAAACTGACAGCAAGAATCCCTCATCTTCTTGTGGCTAATGGCAGCCATCATCTGAGATGAACCATGTTGTTTGTTGCCAGGAGGAATCATTGGCATGTACACAGTTTCAGAGGACATATAAGACCATAGACAGTAATGTCCACTCTAGTGGCAGGATAGACCTTTGCAAAAAATTGGTTAGAGCTGGCAGTACACATCATATACCTAACATGATGTCAGTTGGCAGAAGTGTGGATTGATGATATCAGTATATATTTTGGTGGCATTTGGAGTAGCTTGTATTAATGTTCCAAGAGGCAGCAGAGAACATGGACATCCTGGATGATCCTGGATGATCCTGGTATCAAGGATTGTGGACATACAACAATGGTATCTTTTCCCACATTATATCAATGAAATAAATATAACATATCTTAGAACACTTCACAACATGACCTCAAGCAGCAGTATTGACCTTAAAGTTCAGAATAGACTCTGGTGGCCACAGGGCTCCTTGATATAAACAATTCCATCAGAAGCAACACAGACCATACATTTCAATATAGATGCTTGTTCCATCATTGGTTATGGATATCAAAATACTTTCTGACAGCACTTTGAATTAATGATTATAATATGGTACTCATTTGCAACATGGGTCACTGAAATCAAGGTTGCCTGTGGTAGCACAGATCTTGGGGGAAATAAAAAATGGTTAATGTTTCCAGGTGTATCTTTGACATTAGCATAGATTCAGAACCTGGGAATAGTATTAACATAAGTGTCTTCTCCATTGCCAGGATCGATCAATGATACTGTGATCAGTTCTTCTGGTTGCAGTAAAGAGCGTATAAATTATTAAAAAAACCAGGAGGGGCTATATGCATAAATCATGGACATTTCATAGATTCCTGTGCCCAATAATATCTTGAGAGGAACAATAATCACTGTCGTGATTACTGATGTCAGAAGGCAGTCAGGTCACAGGCATGAAAATCATAACTGATTGTAACACAGTACACTTAAGTAAACATGACTTAGGCAACAGTATTTACCAAGAATTTCAAGACAGAGTCTTCTAGCAGTAGGGATAATAGATTTTAGCAAGATCTTCAGAGGCAGCACTGTCTATAGATATGAACAGAGTTACATGCAGCACTATGGATGGCTATCATCATAATTTTATTATAGGTAGTTGGGAATCACTGATATCATCATGGTCCAAAGTGGCAGCACAAATCTCTAATATGATGTTTGCTATAGGGGGTAAGAATTGTAGATATAGTATGGTATCTGCTGACAAGTGTATCACTGATATTGAAAAGATTCAATTATGGACATAAATCTTTTCTCTGGCGGCAGGAGGGATCAATTACATCAAATCTCTTCTTGCAGCAGCAAGATTATTACCCACAACAAGGTCTACAAAAGAAAATACATTCATGTATCAGATATATCAGCACAGTTTTCAGCAGCAGGTAAGCTCTCAGACATCAAGCTTATCCCCAATGCCAGCTCAGAACATTCACCTCAATGTATAACTTTGTACATCAATATGAACCTTGGAATTCAGTCTGTTTTCATTCAGCAAAACAGATCATTGAAATCAATAGGGTCTTCCAAGGAATAGAAACTATGGATACAATCATGTTTCCTGGGTTCAGCATATAGCAGTAACAGCAACATAGGTTCAGGTTGTAAGTCACATCAGAGGCTTGAAACAAGTTTCCTATAGGAAAACACACTAATAACTTCATTGGGATCTTGGGCAGAAGTTCTGACCATGCATTTCATAATTGATGCTTTTGTCCACAGTGATCATAGACATTACCAAGATCTTCAGAGTCAGCACAAGTGTTTACAAATGGTACAATGGGAGAGTAAAATCAACATATTTATCTTAGCAAATAGGACAATTGGTATCACAATCTGGTCCAAACTGTCAGTAGGTATCATTAACATCCTGGTTGCCTCTGGCATCAAAGTTCTTGGATATACCATGGCGTCTATTGCCAGGAAGAATCAGAACATCGTGATTGTTTCAGAGAGCAGGGAGAACCATGAACAGAATTCACATCTATAGTGTCAGAATGGAGCACTGACTTCAAAATTATCACAGCTAAGAGTATATATATATCTCATAAAAGCCATTCACACAGGTGAGAGAAGTATGTATCACTGACATCAGTGTAGTTTCCAATGACAGTTGGAATCACTCATATTAATGTGGCCCTAAATGGGAGAAATGATCAATGACAACATTGTTGCTTGTGGTATCAAAGAGTATAGACATAGAAGGATTTGTCTTCCCATGATGTATATATTAGTGAACTCATGGTCCAGAGCAGGGGCTACATGCATATATCAGGGATATCAACAGAATTTCCTGTGGCCAATAGGATCTCAGATATCAATGTGATCTCCAGTGCACCTCAGATCCTGTACCTCAATATGATAACCAGTGTCAGTATGGACCATAAAATATGGAATTACCTTAAACAGCAGCAGAGATCATCCTTATGATCATGGTCTCCATCACCTTCAGTAAAAGAAACAATGGAATCCATCATGATTGCTGGTCAAACCATTCATTACCCAAATCAACATAGTTTCAGGTTTCAAGTACCATTCCAGGTGTCAAAAGTATCTCCAGTAGCAGCACACAGCACTTACCTCATTATGACATTAGGCAGCAATAGTGATCATGAACTTTACAATCGAATCTTTGACTCAAGGATCATAAACAGGACAGACTCTTCAAAGTCAAGACTATCTATGAATCTCAACATGTTTACCAGATGCTTTATCGATAAGTAATGTCAATACTTTTAACTTGGCAATTGGGAAGTTGGGATCTCTGATGTCATTACCTGTTCCAAAGAGGCAGTAAGAATCCCTCAGGACCTGGTTGCCAGTGGCAGCTTAGAACTGGTATATACCACCTTGTTTGATGTCAGGAAGTAGCAAGGCCATCAAAATATTTAAGAGGGCATGAATAACTATGTACAGAATCTTCTTCTCTGATGGCAGGATGGATCTTTGATGTAAAAATTGTTGCAGCTGAAAGCATACTTCTCATAAATAACAGCAGAAAAATTTGGATAGCTGATATCAGCAGAGATTCTATAGGCAGTTGGTGACGCTCATATTTATGTTGCCCCATAAGTTAGCAGAGATTATTGTGATCACTGCTGCTTGAGGCCTGAAATGTCATGAATATAAAAATGGTATCTTTTGTCATTATGTGTCCTCATTGTAACAGAATATGAAACTGAACATGACATGGAGGAACAGTATGACCTAAATTTTCACCTTATGTTCAGATGGTCTCATAGATCCTGGACATTAACAATCTCATCAGAAGCATCATGGACTGGGGGTTTAAACAAGGCCACTGATGGCAGCATAATGGATATCATCATATTTTCTGTAGGCACTTTGAGTGAGTGTCATTAATATAGTTCTCAGTGGTAGCAGAGATCACTAATGACAAGGTGGCCAATGACAGCATGTAACAAAGGCCATACCATGGAATCTATTGCCATTTATATGTCAATGGCATTAGCATAGATTAAAAGGGAAGAAAATTTATGATCATAAACCTCTTATCAGGTGGCAATATTTATCTTGACAGCGCAATTCCAGGGGCAGTAACAACCATGTACCCTACATGGTTGATAGCAGGCAGGAACATCAACAGAATTTCTTATGGAAGATAGAATCTCAGACATCAATCTGATCTACTGTGTCACCTCAGAACACTTACCTCAATGTGACCTCTACCATTAACATGAACCTTGTAAGTCAGAAGGTTCTCAAACAACAGGAGAGATCATGGCCATCACCAGGTTTTTCATCAGCAATAGAAAAATAAATGGACTCCATCATTATTGCTGGTCACAGCATGCAGCACTCACATCAAGGTATTTTCAGGTTTCAGTTAGGATTACAGGCATCAAAATAGTCTCCAGTAACAGCGAACAGCACTTACCTCATTATGAACTTAAGCAGCAATAATTACCATGGAATTTACAACAGATTCTTATGGTTGATTTATCATAGACATCATGTAGCTTTTCAATGACCACACAGACTATGGGTGTCAAAATAGTTACCAGTGACAGCATGAATCAGTAATGCCAATATATTTTCCTTGGTAGTCAGGATCACAGATATCATCAATATTGTCCAAAGTGGGAGTAGAAAACACTCCTAATCTGTTTGTCTATGGCAGCAGGGATCTCTGATATAACATAGTATCCATTGCCAGTAAGTACAAGGGACATAAAAATACTTTCAGAGGGTTTCATGTAAACAAATCTCTTTTCCAATTGCCAGGTGCATTGTTACATCAAATTGCTTATGGATGGCAAGATACTTCTGAGATTTTATACAGAAGAATAGATAACAGTCATCAGTAGTAATTCCATTTTCAGTTAATGAAAGTCATAATTTGGGCAGAAGAGTCATCAGGGATCACTGACATATTTTCTGCTAGAGGCCTGAAGTATCATGGACATACAGTGGTATCTGATGCCACTACACACACACACACACACACACATATATATATATATATATATATATATATATATATACCTCATCATAACATACCTCAGAATATGTAACTCCACATGACCTAAGATAGCATTATTGACTGAACTTCATTGAAGATTCTGATGGTCTCAGCGATTTTTCACATTTACAATCCCTTCTGGAGCAACACAGACAATGGATTTCAACATGGCTACTAGAGGCAGGATGCATGATTCACATCATCCACATTTCTGTGGCACCTGTGCATTAGTGAAGTCAACATGGTTCCAGTGTCAACTAGGATCACTGACAATAATTTTGCCATTGCCAACAATATTCTCAGACAATACCATGGGGTCTGTTGCCAGGTATATATTAGTGACATCAGCATTGATTCAGAGGGCATAAAAAATTAGGGTCATAAAACGCTTTTCCAGGAACAAGATAGATCACTGACATCACTACCTCTTTTGGTGGTAGTAAGAATATTGTACATTTCATGGATGATAGCAGGTGCTCCATGAAAGTATCAGGGACATCAACAAAATTACCTGTGGCAGGTTGGATCTCAGGCGTCAATCTGATCTCCAGTGCTACATAAGAGCACTTACCTCAACATGACACCAAGTGTCAGTATGAATTTTGGAATTCAGTATGTTCTCTAGAAAAAGCACAGATCATAGACATCACCAAGGTTTCCATAAGCAATAAGAATTGAGTTCATCATGATTTCTGGTTGCAGAATACAACACTGACCTCAACATAGCTTCAGGTTGCAAATATGTTCAGTGGCATCAAACATGTGTCCAGTAGCAGCACACAGCACTTATATCATTATGACCTTAGGCACCAGTACTGACAATGAACTTCAGAACACATTATTCTTGTTGATTTATCACAGACATCACGACATCTTCAAAGACACTGACTGAGGATCTCAACATGGTTCCCAGTGGCAGCATGGATGAGTGACATCAATTTCCCAATTCCCTTGGCCAGTTTCCCTAGCATTTGGGATCACTGATATCAATTTGTTCCAAAGTGTTAGTAGTGATCACTCACTGCCTGGTTGCCTGTGTGAGTAGGAATCGGAAATATACCATTGTATCAGGTTCCAGGGATATCAAGAGAGTTTCAAATGTAGATATGAACATGTAAAGAAACTCCCCTAGTGACACTTTGAATCATGATATCAAAATGTTTACAGGTAGCAGGATACTTGACATAAATTTGACAGAAGCATTGATAATAGACATCAACAATGATTCCATTGGCAGTAGGAGACAGTGATATTAATGTGGTCCCATAAGGCAGAAGGTATCACTGCCATGGCTGCTGAATGCTTGAAGTATATGTAACAAGCAACAGTGTTCATTGCCACACTATATGTGACCTCCACATAATATATCTCTGAACATGTAATTCAACATGATGTGACACAGCAGAATTTATCTAAAATTTCACCTAAGTCTCTGCTACCCTCAGGGATCCTTGACATTAAAAATAATCCAAGAAGCATCATGGACTTTGGGTTTAAACATGGCTACTTGAGGCAGAATGGATGATTGATATCACCATAGTTTCTACAGGAACTATGTAATAGTGATATTAACATGGTAACCAGGGACAGCAGGGATCACTGACAACCAGGTTGCAAATGGTAGCATGGACCTAGGGCAATCCCATGGGGTGTGTAGACAGTTATATATTAATGATATCAACCTCAAATCACAGAGCAGAATAAATCATTGTCATAATTGCCTCATTTAGTTGTCGGATAAATCACTGATATCCACAATATTTCAGGTGGCAGTAAGGATCTTGCACATTACTTAGTCAACATCATGCAATGTATTCATGTATCAGTGACATCATCAGAATTGTAGTGACTGTTAGGATCTTAGATATCAATCTGATCTCCATTACTGAGAACACTTACCTCAATATAACCTATCATTTCACTATGGGCCTTTGAATTCATCAGGTTCTTAAGAAACAACACAGATCATAGCCATCACCAGGGTCTCAATTAGTAACAGGAATAAAAGACCCCATCATGATTGCTGGTCATAGCTGCATCACTGACTTCAAAATATCTTCAGGTTTCCAGCATGATCACAAGTATCAATATTTATCACATGTTAGATATTGTGAACTACACATATAAATGAGAAATACCAACTGATGATCCTGTTGCAGGTAGGTTTCCAGATTTTAATCTGATCTCCAGAACCAGATAAGAATACTTCCCTCAAAATAAACTTGGGCATTATTGTGGACCTTGAGGTTCATTATATTTTCAAGCAGTAGCACAGATCATAGCCACCACTAGGGTTTCCATTAGCAATAGGAATAAAATCAAACTTGGACTCCATCAAAATTGCTGATCACAGCATACATCACTGGCATCAATATAGTTTTCTTTTTTTTTTTTACACGTAGAATCATAATAATGAAAATACCATACATGTTTCACAACAGGAGCTACATGAATGCATCAGGGACATCAACAGAACTTCCTGTGGTGGGTAGGATCTCAGACATCAATTTTCTATCCAGTGTCAGATAACAACACTTACCTCAATATGGCATTGTGTATCAGCATTTACCTTGGAATTCAGCAGTTTCTCCAGAAACAACACTGCTCATAACCATTACCAGGATCTCCATTAATAATAGGAAATTCATGTAATAGATACCATTATGCATGCTTATCACAGCAAACAGCAATGATATCAGCATAGCTTCAGCATTCAGATGTGATCACTGACATCAAAGGGAACTTCAATAACAGTACACAACTCTTTTGTCATTATAAACTTAGGCAGCAGTACTGACAATGATGTTCACAATAGATATTTATGATTGGGGCATCTCAGGTGTCATGGACCCCTTCAAAGGTAACACTTGTTGAAACACCATGCCAGCTACAAACTCTGACTATAAAACTCAACATGGTTACAAGTGACATCATGGATGAATGACTATATGGCCTTTGGGATCTCTGATGTCATTAATTAGTCCAAAGTAAGAGCAAGCTTCACTTTGCTTTGGGGTCTCTGGTGTCATTAATTAGTCTAAAGTGGGAGTAAGATTCACCCCTGACCTGGATGCCTATGACACCAGGCATCTGGCAGACAAAGTAAAGTCTGTTGCCAAGAAGAATAAGGGACATCAAGGTAATTCAAGAGGCAGGATCCATAGTGACATCAAAATTATTATAGATGGTAAGAATCTTCACACAAATTGAGCAGAAAAATGGATAACATACATCTGTAATAATTCCATTGACTGTCGGACACCCTCATATCAATATTGTCCCAAATGGCATCAAGAATGCTTGAGGCCTGAAGTAACATGGACATATACCGGTGTCTGGTACCACAATTGATATGTTTTCAACATAGCACATGCCAGAATATGTAATTCAACATGAAAATAGGCAACACTATTGAACTTGAACTTCACATTATTCTGATGGTCTCAGGGACCCTTAGCATTAACAATAACTCCAGAAGCAACGTAGGTTATATGTTTCAAGAAAGCTACTGGTGGCCTTGCTGGTCCACTCCAGCACCGGGGTTCCTTGCCCACAGAGTCTCCGGACACCTGCAAGGACCCCCACAGGATCCCCTATGGGATCTTAAGACCTCTGGTGAGTGGAACACACCATCTTCTCCAATCCAATCACGGAGGACCTGAGACTGCCTTAATTAGGGAAGCAGACATACCAGCCTGATCAGGGTCACAATTCCCTTCCAGTCCATACCAGTACCGGAGTTCTTTGTGCGCAGAGTGTCTGGAGATCCCCAAGGTCCGCACAGGACCCTCCAAGGGATCTTAAGACCTTTGGTGAGTAGAACACAACTTCTGTCAGGAGGCAGGTTCGAACACCTGATACCTGGGCACCTTCCCTGCAAGAAGAGAGCTGGCCTGCAGAGAATACTCTAACCACTGAAACTAAGGAGAGAACTAGCCTTCCAGGTCTGCTGATAGAGGCTAACAGAGTCACCTGAGGAACAAGCTCTAACCAGAGACAACTATCACAGCTAGCCTCAGAGGTTACTAGATGGCGAAAGGCAAACGTAAGAATCCTACTAACAGAAATCAAGACCACTCACCATCATCAGAATGCAGAACTCCCACCCCACCTAGTCCTGGGAACCCCAACCCAACAGAAAAACTAGACCCAGATTTAAAAGCATATCTCATGATACAAGTATGGGAACCACGCCCTAGAAAAAACAAGAAGATAATCCCTCAACAAAACTAAAAGAAGACAGCCACAAGAACAGAATGCCAACTTTAACAACAAAAATAACAGGAAGCAACAAATACTTTTCCTTAATATCTCTTAATATCAATGGTCTCAACTCCCCAATAAAAAGACATAGACTAACAAACTGGCTACACAAACAAGACCCAACATTTTGCTGTTACAGGAAACTCATCTCAGAGAAAAAGATAGACACTACCTCAGATTGAAAGGCTGGAACACAATTTTCCAAGCAAATGGTATGAAGAAACAAGCTGGAGTAGCCATCCTAATATTTGATAAGATTTACTTCCAACCCAAAGTCATCAAAAAAAGACAAGGAGGGGAACTTTTGTGTTCCACTCAATGATACCTTGGTCAAGGAAGGAATAAAGAAAGAAATTAAGGACTTTTTGGAGTGTAATGAAAATGAAGCCACAACATACCCAAACTTGTGAGACACAATGAAAGCATTCCAAAGAGGAAAAATTATAGCTCTGAGTGCCTACAAAAAGAAACTAGAGAGAGCACACATTAGCAGCTTGACAACACACCTAAAAGGTCTAGTAGAAAAGGAAGCAAATTCACCCAAGAGGAGTAGAAGGCAGGAAATAATCAAACTTAGGGGTGAAATCACCCAAGTGGAAACAAGAAGAACTATTCAAAGAATTAACCAAAGGAGGAGTTGGTTCTTTGAGAAAATCAACAAGATAGATAAACCCTTAGATAAACTCGCTAGAGGGCACAGGGACAAAATCCTAATTAACAAAATCAGAAATGAAAAGGGAGACATAACAACAGATCCTGAAGAAATCCAAAACACCGTCAGATCCTTCTACAAAAGGCTATATATACTCAACAAAACTGGAAAACCTGGACGAAATGGACAAATTTCTGGACAGATACCAGGTACCAAAGTTGATTCAGGATCAAGTTGACCATCTAAACAGTCCCATATCCCCTAAAGAAATAGAAGCAGTTATTAATAGTCTCCCAGCCAAAAAGAAAACCCCAGGACCAGACAGGTTTAATGCAGTCTTCTATCAGACCTTCAAAGAAGACCTAATTCCAGTTCTTCATAAACTATTCCACAAAATAGAAACGGAAGGTACTCTACCCAACTCATTCTATGAAGCCACAATTACTCTGATACCTAAACCACAAAAAGACCCAACAAAGATAAAGAATTTCAGACCAATTTCCCTTATGAATATCGATGCAAAAATCCTCAATAAAGTTCTTGCTAACCGAATCCAAGAACACATCAAAACCATCATCCATCCTGACCAAGTAGGTTTCAACCCAGGGAAGCAGGGATGGTTTAATATACGGAAATCCATCAATGTAATCCAGTATATAAACAAACTCAAAGACAAGAACCACATGATCATCTCCTTAGATGCTGAGAAAGCATTTGACAAAATCCAACACCCATTTATGATAAAAGTCTTAGAAAGATCAGGAATTCAAGGACCATACCTAAACATGTTAAAAGCAATCTACAGCAAACCAATAACCAAAATCAAAGAAAATGGTTAGAAGCTGGAAGCAATCCCACTAAAATAATGGACTAGACAAGGCTGTCCACTCTCGCCCTACCTATTCAACATTGTACTTGAAGTCCTAGCCAGAGCAATTAGACAACAAAAGGAGATCACAGGGATACAAATTGGAAAGGAAGAAGTCAAAATATCACTTTTTGCAGATGATATGATAGTATATATAAGTGACCCTAAAAATTCCACCAGAGAACTCCTAAGCCTGAAAAACAGCTTCAATGAAGTAGCTGGATATAAAATTAACTCAATTAGGTCAATGGAATTTATGTACACAAAGGATAAACAGGCTGAGAAAGAAATTAGAAAAACAACACCCTTCTCAATACTCACAAATAATATAAAATACCTTGGCGTGACTCTAACTAATGAAGTGAAAGATCTGTATGATAAGAACTTCAAGTATCTAAAGAAAGAAATTAAAGAAGATCTCAGAAGATGGAAAGATCTCCCATGCTCATGGATTGGCAGGATCAACATTGTAAAAATGGCTATCTTGCCAAAAGCAATCTACAGATTCAATGCAATCCCCATCAAAATTCCAACTCAATTCTTCAACGAATTAGAAAGGGCAATCGGCAAATTCATCTGGAATAACAAAAAAACAAGGATAGCAAAAACGCTACTCAAGGATAAAGGAACCTCTGGTGGAATCACCAGGCCGGACCTAAAACTGTACTACAGAGCAATTGTGATCAAAACTGCATGGTACTGGTATAGTGACAGACAAGTAGACAAATAAAACAGAATTGAAGACCCAAAAATGAACCCACACAGCTATGGTCACTTGATCTTTGACAAGGGAGCTAAAACCATCCAGTGGAAAAAAGACAACGTTTTCAACAAATGGTGCTGGCACAACTGGCAGTTTTCATGTAGAAGAATTCGAATTGATCCATTTCTATCTCCTTGTACTAAGGTCAAATCTAAGTGGATTAAGGAACTCCACATAAAACTAGAGACACTGAAACTTATAGAGGAGAAAGTAGGGAAAAGCCTTGAAGATATGGGTACAGGGGAAAAATTCCTGAACAGAAGAGCAATGGCTTGTGCTGTTAGATCAAGAATCAATAAATGGGACCTCATAAAATTGCAAAGGTTCTGCAAAGCAAAAGACACCGTCAACAAGACAAAAAGGCCACCAACTGATTGGGAAAGGATCTTTACCTATCCTAAATCAGATAGGGGACTAATATCCAACATATATAAGGAACTCAAGAAGGTGGACTCCAGAAAATCAAATAACCCCATTAAAAAATGGGGCTCAGAGCTGAACAAAGAATTCTCACCTGAGGAATACCGAATCGCAGAGAAGCACCTGAAAAAATGTTCAACAACCTTAATCATCCGGGAAATGCAAATCAAAACAACACTGAGATTCCACTTCACTCCAGTCAGAATGGTAAGATGAAAAACTCAGGTGACAGCATATACTGGCGAGGATGTGGAGAAAGGGGAACACTCCTCCATTGTTGGTGGGATTGCAAGCTTGTACAACCACTCTGGAAATGAATCTTGCGGTTCCTCAGAAAATTGGACATAGTACTACAGGAGGATCCCGCAATACCTCTCCTGGGCATATATCCAGAAGATGTCCCAACCGGTAAGAAGAACACATGCTCCACTATGTTCATAGCAGCCTTATTTATAATAGCCAGAAGCTGGAAAGAACCCAGATGCCCCTCAACAGAGGAATGGATACAGAAAATTTGGTACATTTACACATTGGAATACTACTCAGCTATTTAAAAAATGAATTTATGAAATTCCTAGGCAAATGGATGGACCTGGAGGGTATCATCCTGAGTGAAGTAACCCAATCACAAAGGAACTCGCACAATATGTACTCACTGATAAGTGGATATTAGCCCAGAAACTTAGGATACCCAAGATATAATATAAAACTTGCCAAACTTATGAAATTCAAGAAGAATGAAGACCAAAGTGTGGACACTTTACCCTTTCTTAGAAATGGGAACAAAACACCCATAGAAGAAGTTACAGAGACAAAATTTGGAGCTGTTACGAAAGGATGGACCATCTAGTGATTACCATATGCAGGGATCCATCCCATAATCAGCTTCCAAATGCTGACACCATTGCATACACTATCAAGATTTCGCTGAAAGGACCCAGATATAGCTCTCTCTTGTGAGACTATGTCGGGGCCTAGCAAACACAGAAGTGGATGATCACAGTCAGCTATTGGATGGGACAGATGGCCCCTAATGGAGGAGCTAGAGAAATTACCCAAGGAGCTAAAGGGAACTGCAACCCTATAGGTGGAACAACAATATGAACTAACCAGTACCCGGGAGCTCTTGTCTTTATCTGCATATGTATCAAAAGATGGCCTAGTCGGCCATCACTGCAAAGAGAGGCCCATTGGACTTGCAAACTTTATATGCCCCTGTACAGGGGAACGCCAGGGCCAAAAAGGGGGTGTAGGTGGGTAGGGGATTGGGGTGGTGGGTATGGGGTAACTTTGGGATAGCATTGAAAATGTAAACGAGGAAAATACCTAATTTAAAAAAAAAGAATCCTACTAACAGAAATCAAGACCACTCAGCATCATCAGAACGCAGCACTCCCACCCCACCTGGTCCTGGGCACCCAAACACAACCGAAAAGCTAGACCTAGATTTAAAAGCGTATCTCATGATGATGGTAGAGGACATCAAGAAGGACTTTAATAACTCACTTATAGAAATACAGGAGAGCACTGCTAAAGAGTTACAAGTCCTTAAAGAAAAATAGGAAAACACAAACAAACAGGTAGAAGTCCTTATAGAAAAACAGGAAAACACATCCAAAAAGGTGATGGAAATGAACAAAACCATACTAGACCTAAAAAGGGAGGTAGACACAATAAAGAAAACCCAAAGTGAGGCAACGTTGGAGATAGAAACCCTAGGAAAGAAATCTGAAACCATAGATGTGAGCATCAGCAACAGAATACAAGAGATGGAAGAGAGAAACTCAGGTGCAGAAGATTCCTTAGAGAACATCGGCACAACAATCAAAGAAAATACAAAATGCAAAAGGATCCTAACTCAAAACACCCAGGAAATACAGGACAAAATGAGAAGACCAAACCTATGGATAATAGGAGTTGATGAGAACGAAGATTTTCAACTTAAAGGGCCAGCAAATATCTTCAACAAAATCATAGAAGAAAACTTCCCAAACCTATAGAAAGAGATGCCCATGATCATACAAGAAGCCTATAGAACTCCAAATAGACTGGACCAAAAAAGAAATTCCTTCCGACACATAATAATCAGAAAAACAAATGCACTAAATAAAGATAGAATATTAAAAGCAGTAAGGGAGAAAGGTCAAGTAACACATCAATTCAGGCCTATCAGAATTATTTCTTTTTTAAAATTAGGTATTTTCTTCATTTACATTTCAAATGCTATCCCCAAAACCCCCTAGACCCTCCCCCTACTCCCCTACACACCTACTCCCACTTCTTGGCCCTGGCGTTCCCCCATACTGAAACATACAAAGTTTGCAAGATGTTGAATCTGCATGAATAAATAAAATACTAATACTAAAAAAAGAATGAATCTAAAAATCAAACTTCTATATGTTTGCTGAACATGAAAATAGAAGGCATTCTTGATTACTTATTTTTGAAGACATATGTAAAGCATTCTTAAGCATTAGGTAAGGTTAGGTGTCATTTATCTGAAGGCCAAGCACAATGAAATGATGTTTTGATGCCTTTATGAGAATACAAAAATCCATGTCTCAAACTAATATTTATAGATTTTGTCAGTTGCATTTAATGTGTTAATGCTATGAAATATAACATGGCAAGGGAATACCTTTTGTGGGCTCATGCAAGGTGTGCCCCTGGGAAATTATACTATGCAACAGACCTGGTATAAAATGGATTTATTGGGGGAGGGGAGAAGAGTGAGGAACTGCAAAAGAATAGAGGCAGACAGACAGAAGAAGCAAAGTCATTAGGTCAGAAAAAGTAGGGCAGAGAACAGATAGAGGGGAAGCTGAGAACAAAGACAGAGATAGAGAGCTCAGAAACAAGAACAATGGGAACAGAGAGAAGGGGCTGGGCCTGGAACAGTGAGATGGAGCTAATCAGTTCTTTTATCCTGCCTCACAGTTAGCAGTTTAGTTTGTTTCAAAAAACAAATATACTTTCTGTCAATGAATTTTGTAAGTGATCAGGAAATATTTTCATCTCTCAGAGCTGACAGTGTTAATTTTATAGTGTTTATAGGAGATTTTTTTGGGACTATTTTCTTAAGAACAGTGTAAGCCAGGTATCTTGTCACATTCCTGTATAGCACCTACATGGAATGCTGAACCAAAACATTCTAGACCTTACTAGACATACAAAAAATACTAAGTGCCTATCTCAAAAATAAAATAAATGAAATAAAACCAAACCAATGTGCCTTCTATATTTGTATCTTGTACCTTCGGGAACTAATAAGATAATGAATCAAAAATAAATTTCAATTATCCTTATGAATAAAAATAATTAGAAGTGTTAAGAAGGTTAAAAAAATCACTACAGGGAGGGTGGAGGGGTCCTGGGTGGGAAAGCAGACAAGGAGAAGAGGAGAGGAACATGATCAGGTATTGTGGGGGTGGGGAAAAGGACTGAAGAGCTGAGGACCAGCAAAAAGAATGGAAACAGGCATCTTTGATATGTAGGAGGTTAGAAAACCCTCTAGAATATACCACAGACCTGGGAGGTGAGAGACTCTCAGGACTCAAAGGGAGGGACCTTAGATGAAATGCCCTGCAGTGGGGAGAGGGAACTTGTAGAGTCCTCCTCCAGTGGAGAGACAGGTCATCAAGTGGAAAGATGGGGTTGCCATCCCACAGTCAAAAAAGCTCTAACCCAGAATTGTTTCTATCTGAAAGAACTACTGGAAAAAAATGAAGAAAAGCCTAAGGAAAAGGAGATCCAGTGACAGGCACAAATTGGGATCCAGCTCAATAAGAGGCATCAAGGCCTGACACTATTACTGATGCTATGGTGTGCTCACAAAAATGGGCCTATCATGACTGCCCTCTTAAAGACCCAACCAGCAGGTGAAAGAGTCAGATGCATAAATTTACATGCAACCAATGGACAGAAGCTGGGAACCCCTGTGGTTGAATTAGGGAAAAGCTAGAAGAAGCTGAGGAAAAGGAGTTGAAGGAGGAGGACCAACAGTCTCAAATAACCTGGAACTCCCAGGATCTCTCAGACACTGAGCTAACAACCAGGCAGCATACACCAGCTGATATGAAGCTCCCAACACATATACAGCAGAGGACTGCCAGGTCTGGACTCAGTTAGAGAAGGTGCATTTAACTCTCAAGAGACTTGAGGCCACAGGGAGTAGGGAGGTCTGGTGGGGTGGGGGTAGGATGTTGGGGATATCCTCTTAGATATGAGGAGTGGGGGTGTGGGAGCATGAGGCAAGGAGGTATGGGATGTGGAACAATCAGAGGGTGGACAAGGAGGGGGATAAAGTCTGGACTTTAAAAAAGATAATGGAATAAATTTTAAATAATTCACTACATTAGTGTGTGGAATTTCGGTACAAAGGACTATTTGCCACTCACTTATTCATTTAGATTTTGTTTGGAAGTTAATATAAGGAGGCTCTTACACTTAAACAAGAAAATGATTAAAGATGTTTAAAAATAAAAGAGTTCTATTTTGACTCTGAAGGTATACCTCCTAGTTAACTTTGTAATCACTTCACAGGGGTTAACTTCCTTCTTAGAATCATCAGAATTACAAGGATTAAAGAGACTTTCAAACTCTGTTTCATAGGAGACAAAAAATGTTTGTGAATTTTTTATTTGGTTACAAATGTACCAGCAAGTGAGAAATATGTATGCTTCATTAGTCTGAAGATGGGAAAGGAGAAGAGTACTTCAGAGTATGCTTCATAATATCTCTTCACCATCTACATCAAAAAGCATATCGTAGTTGTTGGTCTCCATGTTCATCAAACCCTAAAACAGAAAAGCACTTCTTACTAAAGAAACTCCAAAGGATACAAATATGAAAGATTCTGTGCAAATGATGTGTAGATGTGCTATGTTTAGTTAAGCAGGATTATTATAGTGTTAATAAACTATGAGGTACATCTGAGGTCAAATTCCCAATTTATCATTTCATGTCTTGAATAAGTCCTACAAAGTCATTAGGATTTTACAGATAATATCAGTCACTTCAGTAAGAAATAATTCAAAATAGCAAGTAGTTAAACTTTTTGATTCCTAAAACATATTTCGTTTCCTAAGGACATTTTATGGGCCATGTGCAACATACCTCCATGGACTTCTCATGCATGTCTTCAATTCCTTCCAGGGTCTGACTCTGACTACATTCGGACAGTTTTAATGCTTCTTGTTGTTTTTGATAATTGTTCTACAAATGTAAAATGAAAACATTACTGTAACAATTCTGTTCATTTTTGTTGTTACTGCCATGCAGCATGAATGCTAGGCTAACAACCAACCACTTAATGTATTTCCAATACTAAAATGTTTACGTGAGCAAAAATAATTCCATATGAAAAGTAAAAGGAATAGTTTTCCAAGTGATTTAACATTTTAACAACTATTATGACTAAATATACTTATATATTTAAGTAACATGAAATACAATTATACTACCGATTGTGGGTTAATAAAACTTTTTTTTATGAGAAATTGTTTGCCATGCTGCAGAGACTGGCCTTAGCCTCTCAAGTACTTAAGTTTATAGGCATGCACCATGTAAACATGAACTTGGTAAAATCCTAGCCCTGGAAGCTTAACTCTAGCTAGTGTTAATGCTTTTACCATATGGTTGGCCTCCTTTTTCTAACTAGCAGAAGTAATCCCAGGAGGTGGTTCATTACCTCATCTCTGTATCTAGACCCCACCTAAGGTGTATGTGCCATGTCTTCTACTTTTTCTTCCTTTCTTAAGGATGCCTTATACTTATTCTTTACTAAGTCCAACATCTTCACTTTTCTCAACTACTGTCAAGAGTTTCAGCAATTGTAACTGTTATTTTAAATTCATGACTTTAGCTGGTCGTCAGTGTAATGCCTATAAAACTAACTTTTATAAAGTTTGAGTTAGAATGATCACAAGATCATGAATAGTCTTGATCACTTTAAGATACCCTGCCTCAAAATAAAGTGTAAAAAGATGTCTGGGGACAAAGTTTAGTGGTAGATTTGTTTTCTCTAGGTTCCAATCTCAAGTAACACATAGAAGAAGTAATATAAATTTCTCTTTGTATTCTTTATGTTGGCAGACAACCATGGTAATTTGCATTTAAAAAAATTAAGACAAGCCGTTTCCACCTTTTCTCCTTGTGCTACTAGATTCCTCTTTTGTCCTTTATTCACTGTGATCAGTTTTGTACCTCACATTTCCACTCAAATCATCCTGATTAAGTACAATGACCTGCACTTTGTGAGGTTTCCTTTTAAAAAATGTACACGTGCATACATATGGAGACAAAGGATTAATATTGGGTGTCTTCTTTGGTTGCATCCCACTGTTTGGGAGACAGGGTCTCAATGAACATAGAGCTCATCCATTAGGCTACAACTGGTGGATAAGAAGCTCTGGGAATCTTCTTATCTCTGAACTAAATCTGAGTTTGGTGGTTCTAAAATGCTCACCACCACACCAACTTTTATTGTGGTGGTTTGTTTTTAGTTTTGCTAGTTTGTTTTTTTGTTGGTGGTGTTGGTGGTAGTGGTGGTGGTGGAGGTGTGTGCGTGCATGCTTACTCAGGGAATATAAACTCGAGTCTCCATACCTACAGTGAGAAAGATTACCAAATAAACCATCTTCCAGCCCTGCAAATCTATTTTATTTGGCCAATTAGCAGCATATGACAAAGTTAGTGAACTTTTCCTCCTTAAATGTTTTCCTTCACTCATGGTAGTTTTATTTGTACCAATTTTTCTCTTCCCTTACTGGTTCACTCTCAACCCCCACCCCCACCTCATGCAGAATTACAAATATTGAAGTACTCTGGGAGTCTGTCTTTAGACTCCTCATATACATGGATGATTACTCCCCCTTGAAATTTCATCCAGGGTTCAAGGTTTAAAAATTGCCTTCAATTGGAGTATTCATTTACTTTTCATCTTTAGTCCCTATCTCTTTCCAGAACTGACTCATAATGGCGGCTTCCTCAATGCCTTCCCAGGCAGGAATGGATCTCCTGTTCATTTCAAATTGAATACTTCTCAAACTATTAACCAATCAAATAAAAAATAGTTAATATGGTCATCCTCTCAGATCTTACTTGGAAACTATGTGATGACTACAGTCATTGGTACAGTAATGGAGAGATGATCTAAAATAGTTTGGTGATGTTCTTCCACAGGAATATTCTTCCAGGGCTGTTGAGAAAGGTTGTTTCTATCCACTGTTGTTACTAAATTTGTACTAAGTTTAGGATTGTAAGAACTGATTTGCCAGTTTGAGTTGGCTTTCGAATATTAACAACAGAGTCCAGATGACACCAGTAAGTAAGCTTTCTCTCTCCTTTCAACTGTACCTGAGGCTGACATAGTGTGCTTCCTTTTGTAGAAACTGGTAATCCTCTCTTCATCTTTCAGCAAAAGTCTGCCTCTTGAAAATTTATAATCTGGTCTACCAGAAAATACCTAGTGGTTTTCATTGATATAGTATGTGATCATACTTCTCTGCTTTACAATTCAGTAGGACTAGAACAGAACCAAGGATAGATAGATAATGAAACTTAACTTCGTTTCATGTGCCCAACACAAGGCTAGTTTCTCCATTCCTACTTGATACTTAGTTATTCTAGGTTAATTATGAAGTTAGTTATGATACCAACCACTGATTTATTTTGTTCTTCATTGAATTTCTGTATATCCATATCAAACTTCTGCTCACACAATTTGTTGTTGATCTTCTTTCTGTAAAGCACAGTAATAAAAGCAGTCACATTTCATACCGATATGAAAAAGACCACTCAAAACAAATTAAATTGACCATTTCATACTATAAAAAGAAAAACAGCAGTAAAAAATTATCTAATGGGAAATCATTATAGTTTTTTTCCCTGAAAGATTATCAGAGAAGTCTTCTTTTATGTTTTAGCTTTTCAAAAATTAAAGAAGTTTTAATATATATATATCTTATTTTAGAAAATTAATTGTATTTCAAAGTATTTTTTCATTATTTTCTATCAAATATAATGTCTAATTTATTTTCCTATATTGATTCAGTTAAGACTTAGTGCAAAACATAAGTCAATTAAAATATACAAATTTCTGCATATGTAATTGATTTTTTCCCATATTGTAAACATAATAAACAACAAATTATACTTCTAAGATTTTGTGTAAGACTTCTGTGTTTCCACAATGAATGTAAATCAAATTTTAAAATCTCATTAACAGGTACTTAAAGTAGAAAATAAAAATTTTCACAGATTTCTAAGATTTAGATTTAGTTTCCTTGAAGGCATGAAGTTATAGGGTTAACTGCTTAGACAAAATCAAAGACACACATTTTTACTAAAAGCTCAGTAATGTTTTTTTTTTCAACTTCAGCCACATATAATTTTTAAAATGATACAAATGTGACCCTACAAAACTAACAACTCTACCTCTCCCATTTATTCGTTTGCCAAAGTCATTCTAATTTCTGGTTGCATTTTTTTTGAAAGAATCTTAGATATAAGTTCCCATGTGTTTTCTCTTTATGTGACTCCAGGTCCAAGGTGTCTGAAATAATCATCTTATATGTATGGGCAACAGGCACATATGTGGTGCACATATATACCTGTAAGCAAAACACTAATACACAAATATGTCTGAAAAACAGGTATTAAGAGCATTGTTTCTTAAGCCATTTAAGACGTTTTGGGTCTATGATCCTAGTCTAGGAAGCTTAGCAGGAGATTTCCAGTGTAAAGGACAACATAGGTTACATAGGAAAATTCCAGCCAGCCTGACATACATAGTGAGACTATATTTCAAAGACAAATTATTATCCTCTAAGAAAGCTCATGCAACATTCAATTACATATAATTTAAAATAGATTCTTTGGGATCTGAGTTTCATTCCCTCAGTGGTTAGTAAATTTGTCTTTCACTTTCAGTTACATAATTCATTTTATAAAAATCAGTGAGGGGATTGGTGAGATGATTCATCAGTTAAGAGCACTGGTTCCCTTCCAGAGATCTGAGAATGGATTCCCAGCATCCATAAGGTTGCTCACAACCTATAACTCCAGTTCCAGGGAATTCAATGCCTTCATCTGGCCTCCTCAGGTACAAGACATACAAGCTGTGTACATACACACAATCAAGCAAAACAAACGTACCCATAAAATAAAATTAAAAAAAATAAGTAATAAGGGTTATATTAAAGAATTCATTTTTCCATTGTGTCATATAAAGAAAAGCACAGAGGAGTTTTAGAAAAGAAACTGACTTAATATAAAATTAATACTGGGTCAAAGAAATACTGTTGAATGTACAGAATTTTGTATACATATCCCTTAGCTTTGAATACATGGAATGTAGAAAAGTTTACATCATTTTTTCCCTCTAAAAATCCCTTCAATGCAGTTATGAAGATGCCTCAGTAATAAATAGGGTTTACTGTGAAAGGAGGACGTTCACAAGTTTGATTCTAGTACCCATTTAGAAAACTAACCATGGATGGTTGCTTCTACAATAGCAGCACTGTGGTAGGCAGAGTGAGAATTGCTAGGACTTGCTGGCTGCTTATCTAGCTACATGTTCAGTGAAAGAGCAGGTCTTACGGGAATAAGGTGGAACGAAATGGAGCAAAACCCAACATCCTCCTCTGCCCTCCACATGTGTATATATGCAACACAGACACAAATATACGAAAAAATTAAAATTAAGTTTAATTAATGTCACACCTGTTGAAAAAGCACCATTTTCACTTCTGTACCACAGGCAAAAATAAGTCCATGATGCTAAATCAAAAATATTTGCAAGAGTCCGTGTCATGAGTAGATCTTGGGTGCTGACCTAGTCCCACAATACCCAGAGTAAGCTCAAATTCCAGGTGCTCTAACACTCCCAGGATCACAGGAATGGCCCCAACATCAGGAGTAACTGAGTCCCTAAGGATCCAGGGACACAGGAACTCCTGCCTTTCCAGTGGCATGGATTCCTTCTGGTCTGAAACTGCACCTGGATCAGACCTGGGGTACTGGCTCTGCACCTACTCTTAAAACACCCAGAGGGAGCACGATTCCCAGGTATTCTGAAATGCTCAAGATCACAGGATCACAGAGGAAGCTCAACTCCCAGGAGATCAGACACACCCAGGAACACTGGAGTTCTGACAGAAGAGCACAGCTGAGGGCACAACATCTTTCCCAACACCCTGTGTATCTGGGACCCCCACAAGAACCAGGGAAACAAAATCATCCTCCCGGCCAGAGGCACAGGTTCCTTGCAGTATGCAACTGTGTCTAGAGAAAACCTAGGGCTCTGGCACCCCACGAAATCTTGCAACACCAAGAAAAAGCTTAACCCCCAGGAGCTCTGACACAGCAGGATCTCAGGAGATTGGTCACACCAGGATTTCAAGATCCAAGAGGCAGCATGACTTCCAGGAGCTCAGACACACCCAAAATATCAGGATCCCAGGATCCCAAGATCTCAGAGATAGCTGGACTCCTATGAGTTCTGACACAACTAGGATTACAGGAGGGACAGGCTCCAGACAGAGACAGCAAAAGAAGGTAGCACCAAAGAAAATGAGATGACACGAGGTAAGTGCAAGAATATAAGCAATAGCAACCAAGACTAGTCGGCGTCATCAGAAACCAGTTTGGCCACCAGAGCAAGTCTTGAATACCCCAACACATTGGAAAAGAAAGATTCAGATTCAAAATCACATCTCATGATGATGATAGAGGTCTTTAAGTACAAAAATAGTTCCATTAAAGAAATACAGGAAAACAGCTAGATGCCCTTAAAGAGGAAACACAAAAATCCCTTAAGAGTTAAAGAAAACACAATCAAACAGGTGAAGGAATTGAACAAATACCATCTAGATCTAAAAATGGAAATACAGAATAAAAACTCACAAAGAGAGATGAACCTGGAGAAAGAAAACCAAGGAGACATAGATGCAAGCATCTCCAACAGAATACAAGAGATAGAATAGAGAATCTCAGGTACAGAAGATACCATAGAAAACATTGACACAACAGTGAAAGAAAATGCAAAATGCAAAAATCTCCTAACCCTAAACATCCAGGAAATCCAGGACACAATGAGAAGACAAAACCTAAGGAATATAGGTACAGAAGAGAGAGAAGATTCCCAAGTCAAAGGGCCAGCAAATATCTTCAACAAAATTATAGAAGAAAACTTCCCAAATCTAAAGAAAGATGCACATGAACATACAAGAAGCCTACAGAACTCCAAATAAACTGGACCAGAAAAGAACTTCCTGCCGACACATAATAATCAGAACAACAAATGCACTAAAGATAAAATATTAAAAGCAGTAAGGGAAAAAAGTCAAATAACATAAAAAGGCAGACCTGTTAGAAATACACCAGACTTCTCACCATAGACTATAAAAGCCAGAAGATTCTGGACAGATGTTATATAGACCCTGAGAGAACACAAATGCCAGCCCAGGCTACTATACCCAGCAAAACTATCAATTACCGTAGATGGAGAAACCAAAGTATTCCATGATAAAATCAAATTCACACAATATCTTTCCACGAATCCAAACCTTCAAAAAAATAGATGGAAAACTACAACACAAGGAGGGAAACACTACACCATACAAAAATCAAGAAAGAAATCTTCTTTCAAGAAACCCCAAAGAAGATAGCAATATAAACATAATTCCACCTCAAACAACAAAAGTAACAGGAAACAACCAACAGTCACTGGTCTTTAATATTTCTTCATAGCAATGGATTCATTTCCCCAATAAAAGACATAGAGTAATAGACTGAATACATAAACAGATCCCAGGATTTTGCTGCATACAGGAAACCCTCCTTAGTGACAAAGACAGACACTACCTCAGAGGAAAAGTCTGGAAAAAACTTTGCAAGCAAATATTTCCAGGAAACAACATGGAATAGCCATTCTACTATGGAATAAAATCAACTTACAACCAAAAGGTTTTTGTTATTGTTTTTTTTATTGTTTTTTTTTTGTTATTGTTTTTTTTTTGTTTTTGTTTTTGTTCTTTAAAGATAAGGACTGTCACTATACTTGTCAAAGGGTGAATCAACAAAGATGAACTCACAATTCTGAACATCCATGCTCCAAATGCAAGGGCAACCAAATTCATAAATGAAACTTTACTAAAGCTCAAAGTATATATTGTACCCTACATAATAATAGTGGGAAACTTCAACACCCCACTCTCAGCAACGGACAGATCCTGGAAACAGTAACAAAACAGAGACACTGTGAAACTAACAGAAGTTATGAAACAAATGGTTTTAACAGATATCTATATCTATAGATATCATAGAACATTTTATCATAAAACAAAAGAATGTGCCTTCTTCTCAACACCTCATGATGCCTTCTCCAATACTGACCATATAATGGGTCACAAAACAGGCTTCAACAGATATAAAATATTTAAATAATCCCATGCATCCTATCAAGTCACCACGGACTAAGGCTTATCTTCAATAACAATATAAATAAGTCAGGCATGGGGGCACATGCCTTTAATCCCAGCACTCGGGACACTGAGGCAGGTGGATTTCTGAGTTCAAGGCCAGCCTGGTCTACAAAGTGAGTTCCAGGACAGCCAGGGATACACAGAAAAACCCTGTCTTAACCCCCCAAATAATAATAATAATAATAATAATAATAATAATAATAACAACAACAACAATAATGATATAAATAATACAAAACCCATATATATACACGTGGTAGTTGAACAACAGTCTAATCAACGATAACTCGGTCATGGAAGAAATTAAAGACTTTTAGAGTTTAATGAAAATGAAGCTACAACATATGGGACACAATGAAAGCATTCCTAAGAGAAAAACTAATAGCTCTGAGTGCCTCCAAAAAAGAAACTGGAGAGAACATACACTAGCAGCCTGGCAGCACAGTTAAAAGCTCTAGAACAAAAGGAAGCAAATTCACCCAAGAGGAGTAGAAGGCAGGAAATAATCAAACTCAGGGCTGAAATCAAACAAGTGGAAACAAAAAGAACTATACAAAGAATCAACCAAACCAGGAGCTGGTTCTTTGAGAAAATCAACAAAATAGATAAACCCTTAGGCAGACTAAAGAGAGGGCACAGAGTCAGTATCCAAATTAACAAAACCAGAAATGAAAAGAGAGACATAACAACAGAAACTTAGGAACCCCCCCCCCAAAAAAATTATCAGATCCTACTATTAGAGCCTATACTTAACAAAACTGGAATATTTGGATGAAATGGACAACTGTCTAGACAGATATCAGGTACCAATTTAAATCAGGATCAAATAAACCCTGTATACACTCCTATAACCCCTAAAGAAATAGAAGCAGTCATTAATAGGCTCCCAACCCCCTCACAAAAAATAAAAGCCCAGGATCAGATGGGTTTAGTACAGAATTCTATCAGACCTTCAAGGAAGACCTAATGCCAATACTCTTCAAACTTTTATGCAAAATCAAAAGAGAAGGAACACTATTCAATTTTCTATGAAGCCACAATTACACTTATACCCAAAACATACAAAGACCCAAATGAAAAAAGGAAACTTGAGACCAGTTTCACTTATGAATATTGATGCAAAAATACTCAATAAAATTCTGGTAAACCCAATCAAAGAACACGTTAAAATGATCATCCTTCATGATCAAATGTTCTTCATCCCAGGGATACAGGGATGGTTCAATATATGGAAATCCATCAGCGTAATCCACTATGTAAACAATCTTGAGGAAAAAAAACAGTATTATCTCATTAGATGCTGAGAAATCATTTGCAAAAATTCAATAACTCTTCATGATAAAATTCTTGGAAAGATCAAGAAATCAAGGCCCATACCTAAACATAGTAAAAGCAATATAGAGCAAACCAGTATCCAACATCAAAATAAATGGAGAGAAACTTGATGCAATCCCATACTAATATCAGACAAGACAAGACCACTCTCTTCCTACCTATTCACAGTAGTATATAATATAGTAGTATTTTATAGTACTAGAAGTTATATCCATAGCAACTATATAACAAAAAGAGGTCAAAGGGATAAAAATTGGAAAGGAAGAATTCAAAATATCACTATTTGCAGATGATATGATAGTATATGTAAGTGACCCCCAAAATTCCAGCAGAGAACTCCTAAACCTGATAAACAAATTCAGCAAAGTGGTTGGATATAAAATTAACTCAAGCAAATCAGTAGCTTTCCACTACTCAAAGGATAAACAGGCTGAAAAAGAAATTATGGATACAACACCCTTCACAATAGTCACAAATTATAATACCTTGGTGTGACTCAAACCAAGCAAGCGAACGGTCTGTATGATAAGAACTTCAAGTCTCTGAAGAAAGAAATTGAAAATCTCAAAAGATGGAAAGATCTCCCATGCTCATAGATTGGCACAATTAATTTAGTAAAAATGGCCATCTTGCCAAAAGCAATCAACAGATTCAATGCAATCTCCATCAAAATTTAAACTCAATTCTTCATAGAGATAGAAAGAGCAATTTGAAAAATCATTTGGAATAATAGAAATCCAGTATATCAAAAAACTATTCTCAACAATAAAAGAACTTCAGGGGGAATCATTCCCGAACTCAAGCTGTATTATAGAGAAATAATGATAAAAATGTATGGTAATGGTACAGATACAATTACTTCATGAAATTCACAGGCAAATGGCTGGATCTAAAATATATAATCCTGTGTGAGGTAACCCAATCCCAAAAGTACAAACATGGTATGCACTCACTGATAAGTGGATATTAGTCTAAAAGCTCAGAATACCCAAAATGTAATCCACAGACCACATGAAGCTCAAGAAGAAGGAAGACAAAAGTGTGGGTATTTCAGTCCTTCTTAGAATGGGGAACAAAATACTCCTGGGAGGAAACATGGAGATAAAGTACAGAGCAGAGACTGAAGGAATGACCATCTAGAGTCTGCCCAAACTGTGTATCCATCCCATATACAGACACCAAACCCAGTCACGATTGTGGATGCCAACAAGTGCTTGCTGACAGGAGCCTAATATGACTTTTTCCTGAGAGGCTCTGACAGAGCTTGGCAAGAACAGAGGCTGATGCTCACAGCCAACCATCAGACTGATCATAGGGTTCCCAGTGGAGGAGTTAGAGGAAGGACTGAAGGATTTGAAGGGGTTTGCAACCTTATAGGAAGAACAACAATATGAACGAACCAGATCTCCCAGAGCACCCAGGGACTAAGCCATCAACAAAAGAGGGGGTCCCATGGCTCCAGTGCATATATAGCAGAGGATGGTCTTGTCACACATCAGTGGGAGCAGAGGTCCTTGGCCCTGTGAAGTTTCAATGCCCCAGTGTAGGCAAATGCCAGGGTGGGGAAGTGGGATTGGGTGGGTGGGGGAACACCCTCATGGAAGCACAGGGAGGGATAATGGAATAGGGAGTTTCTGGGGTGAAACCAGGAAAGGGTTATTATTTGAAATGTAAATAAAGATAATATCGAATAATAAATAAATTGAATTAAAATAAAAATATTCACAAAATACTACATATAAATAAGTCATTAAGATGTCATATAGTATATTAATCAATATTATCTAATATATAAATTATGTTAATACTATATAGTTTTAAACAAATGACATATCCAAAAATGTACCTTCAAAATTTCCCAGTATATTTTATACTGGAGATCTGTGAAGTAATTAAAGGTTAAAAAGTAAGGATGCTGGGGATACTGTTTGATTGCTCAGCTTTTGTCCTACAAGCAGGACGATGAGACTTTGACCCACAACATTACACCCTCCAAGAAAACCATTAAAATTAAGGATTAATCTTATAGAAATATTGTTTATAGTATATATCATATTTCAATTATTAATATACATTACTTGCTATACAATCAATTAAACTTTTCTGGAAGTACTTACACTAAGAAGAAAATAGTAAGTTTGAACATATTACCGTGTATCTCCAACTACTTCTTCAGGATTTGCATTCCCATCATCATGAGTTACTGGATTCTGTACTGGGTTCGTAATAAAACAAGATATTAAAACAATTATGTTATTTTGCAAATTTTAATGAAATACTTTGTGATCATTCAGGCATAGTGCCAACATTAGGTTTTAAAGCAGATCTATTATTTGCCTAGAAGTTAAACAAAATCAAGTAATGTCTAATTGTCATCTAAAAATATGTTTTAAGCAATTTATTTATATGTTGTGATTAAAGACAAGAGATACAATATGAGATTTTTGATCTCCTTTACAAGCCTAAGAAGAACAACTGAGAAAAAAAGGAAGTGTAACATCAATGCCCATCATTAAATATCTGGTACCTTCCATAAGGTCCAATTCTGAAGCATTCCTAACTTGCTGTTCACCACTTAACAAATTCCAGTTTTCCATTGGTGTCTCTACAGAACGTGCAAAACGCAGGACGATGAGACTTTGACCCACAACATTACACCCTCCAAGAAAACCATTAAAATTAAGGATTAATCTTATAGAAATATTGTTTATAGTATATATCATATTTCAATTATTAATATACATTACTTGCTATACAATCAATTAAACTTTTCTGGAAGTACTTACACTGAGAAACTTCCTCTGAGAAGTTTCCTCTGAGAAACTTACGTTTTCTGATTTAAAATAAAAAAAGAAATTTTCTCAAGCCATTTGAATAAAAAAATCACTTAAACAAATAAAATTGAAATATAAAATAACATTAAGGAATGATTTTTACAAAAACAGCACTTCATAATTGCAAGAAGGGTTTAAAGATAAAACCATATTTCTATTACCCTCTGATTTAATACTAAAGACTTTAGTATTTAAACATGGAACACAATAGTTGGCTTCAAAGATAGCCGTTAATAACCTTAACTTTAATATGTACACATTTTTAAAAAGAATTATTTAAGTTGAATAAAGTATCTTAGTCTTCCTTACTATAAAAGAATAGAGGTTTGTTATTTTTTAGTTTAAAACTCTCTCTCTCTCTCTCTCTCTCTCTCTCTCTCTCTCTCTCTCTCTCTCTCTCTCTCTCTCTCTCTTACACACACACACACACACAGACACACACACTATGATGGCTTTAACTGTGACTTCAAGTGGGTTTATATCTAAACATAGGAGGATCTGCATGTTGGTCCCATTCCTGCAAGGTTTTTGATAAGTTAGAGCAAATGTGTCTGCATCTCAATCTCCAAATAAAATCATAGTTGCTATTATCACAACCAAGCTCCTCAATCTTTTTCATCGAAATACAAATCTAAATTATAAAGTTCTGTCTGTCTGGACATATATTTCACTGCTACAGCAAGAAGCTCTGGGTTCAATCTTCAACTATGAAAAACCCCCACAAATTTTAAAAGTAAAAATAAAACAAGCATGTTTCCTCAGGTCCCAGTACATTTGTAAGGCTGAGGACTTCAGTTTCAAGGCCAGTTCAAGCTGCACATGAGGTTTCAGACACTCCTGAGATACAGAGTTAGAGCTTACTTCCCTAAACCAAAACAACACATAAATAAACACAGCCTGGCCTGAAGTATGTCTGAAGTTCCAGCACTTCAGAGGCTGAGAGGAGCCTCGGGATTTTGAGGCCGTTTGGATCCTATATATACAAATTTCGGCAATCTGGCCTTTCAACACCAGGTAGAAGAAAATGAAGACTCGTCTTCAGTTTGTTTTTAATGAATTTCTGTCGGGTAGCAGCAGCACAGAAAAGGTTCTAGTCTGTTTCTGCCACTAACTGACCTCCAGTTTACTCACACTTCACATCCCCAGGCCCAAGGAAGACTTTCGGGGTCTCCAATTCCCTGGCCTTATTGCTTTCTACTTGATGCTAGGCTTTTCAAACTCCTGCCCTTAGTGAAGTTCTCCGTTTGTCACCGCAGAGGTCTAAGTGGGTAAAGTCGATTGTGAACCCAGCAGCATTGCTATCCAGAGTCCAGGGAGGGTCACCTCCTCTCCTTACTCTGGAAGTAACACCTCTGCACCGCCACCTTCACCCCACCCGGACCCCCACCTGAACCATTATTAAACATCTTTTAACAGGTCACTGACTACCTCCACAGAGACTTCCCCCTACCATGCTTCCTCAAGAAACTTCCCTTCCTCAAGAACTCAGCTTCGTGGCCACCACAAAGCATACTGGGTAACAGGGTTTGGGCAGCTGTAAAACAATCTCAGCCAAGCCCCTTGCTGACTGGCCGTGTTTGCACATGCTTACAAAAGTGAGAGAGGCTCTATCAGTCATCTGTCATCCAAGCAGCAAAAAAGAGGTAGTATTTTAGCTGCCACTACTACCCAGAAGCTTTCCATTTTCCAAGTTTGCAATACTAACTTGAAACTTAAAATAAAATGAACCCCAAAGAAGACTCTCCTACTTTGTTTCAGTTGAAGGGGCTGTTATGTGTATTTCAGATTTGTTTTATTTATTTAACTAACGTGCTTTTGCATGTTTGTATTTGTTCAACATGCATGTCTGGTGCTCATAGAAACTAGAATAGGATGCCAATTCCCCTGGATCTCGAATTACAAATGGTTGTGAGCCATTATATGGGTCCTAGGAACTAAACCTTGGTTTTCGAGCAACAAGTGGTCTTAATTTGAAAGCTATCTTTCCATCCCTGTCCTGTGTGTGTTTTAAGGTATGCTGGATCATTTCTCTCGATAGATGTTTATTTTTAATATACAGTGGAGATTATAGAAATATGACACTTTCCTAATATTGTCTATTTCCAGAAAAAGAAAAAAAACATAATTTTAAAGGATTCTGTAAATCATAAAAAGAGATTCAGCAAAAATGATGTGTATACATTTCAGTACATGTGTGCAGAAGAAGGCTATATTCTCAATCATATTCCAACTTACATTTTTGTTTGTTTGTTTTCCAGACAGTTTTTCTCTGTATAGCCCTGGTTGTCCTGGAACTCAACCTGTAGACCAGGGTTGCCTCAAACATAGAAATCCCCCTGCTTCTGCCTCCCAAACGCTGGGATTAAAGGCATGTGCCACCACTGCCTGATCCAACTTAAATCTTCAGAGATAGGGTCTCTCTGAATCTGCAGCTCAACAACGTCACTAGCCTGGCTAGCCAGCTAGCTATCTCTACCTACTCAGCACTGGACTGCAGCCTGCATTTTTAAAGTGGATTCTAGGCCCCCACCATAAATCCATATATTTTCAAGGAAAGCACTTTACCAAGTGAGCCATAATTCTAGCCCCTCTGCAAGGTTTGTTATGTTGCTGTAGCCACTGTCTTTTTTTTTGGGGGGGGGTGTATTTCTCTAATCATGCCTAAATTTAGGTTCCTAAAATGCCTAATGCTGGTTTTGTTTGTTTCCTTATAATAGCCAATTGCATTTCTTGCTCACTTTACAGTTAATTGGGCAAACTGGAAAAACTAACATTTCATTTGCGAGGCTTATTGCTGTGTTTTGTTTGTTTGGTAGGTGTTTTGTTAATTTCATGTGTTGGTTGGGTTTTGTTTTGTTTTGTTTTTTTTCACCACTGAAGATGAAACTCATAGCTTTTACATGGTGCTGTACCACTGAGGTACACCTTCAGCTAATCTTTGTTTCTGAATGTTGGGTGAGTAGTCATCTGTACGTGTTTTAAAGAAAACTACAATTACTGTGAAACCTAAAATTATCCTCCTATGCTATAGGGTTTATAGAGATCCGGTGCCCTCTTCTGTCCTCTTCAAACAACAGGCAAATATCTCCAAAAACACCTACCTCCAGATTTATCCAACATACTGTCTTGTTCATCTCTGTGAAGAAAGGACAATAAAATTTTAAAGCCAGAAATATAGTGGACTGGTAGAGCATTTGCCTAGCACACAAAAAACTTTACACAGGAACTTCTTTTAATTATTTAGAATAAATATATAATGTTTGGTTTGGAACAAATGTCATATGCATATAAAATACATGGCAGACAACCAAAGTGAACCTGAATTATTTACTTTTAACAATTCATACATTTACACCCCACAGTAGTTTATTCATAACTCTCCCACACTTGCTGAGACCCTTCTTCTTCCCAGATGGTCCCCCTCTTATTTTTATTATGTTTCTCCTTTTGTTTGTGTGTATATCTGGGAAGATCCCATGCAGGTGGGTATATTGTCCTAGTTGCTATGTGTTTGTGATGACAAGGACTTAAGGACCCCAAGCTGGGCTTGAACTCAATATATAGCTGCATCTGACCATGAATTGTTGATTTTCCTGAATCTACTCCTCCAGTGAAGGGATCACAAACACTACTTTTGAAGTACTCTATTGAACTGGGAAAAATTGAAAATATTACCTTATATCTTCATCTGCTTCTACGTGAGGCGGCATATTCTCATGTTTGCCAAATGCTGGCCTCTTTACTATATTGACAATAGAAAATGGAAACTTTTGAAAGTATGCTATACAAGTAATAGTTAATAAAGTATTTTCAATTTGCATTTCTCTGGAAAAACTGCCCACGTGAGTTTTTCAAACAGCTTTTATAAATGAAATAATTACATCAAGGATATTGAGGACACAAGGAGAAAACAAAACTTAAGGATAATAGGTATAGATGAGAAGTAAGATTTCAGACTTAAAGGGCCAGTGAATATCTTCAACAAAATTATAGAAGAAAACTTCCCTAACCTAAAGAAACGGATGCCCATGAACATAAAATAAGCCTACAGATCCCCAAATACTTTAGACCACAAAAGACATTCCTGTCATCACATAATAATCAAAACACCAAATGCACACAAAAAAGAGAATATTAAAAGCAGTAAGGGAAAACAGTTCAAGTAACATATAAAGGCAGACCTATCAGAATTTTACCTAACTTCTCCCCAGAGACTATGAAAGCCAGATGATCCACGACAGTTGTCATACAGACCCTAAGAGAGCACAAATGCCAGCCAAGGCTACTATACACAGTAACACTCTTTTATCATAGATGGCGAAACCAAGGTATTCTATGACAAAACCAAAATTACACAATATCTTCCAACAAATCCATCCCTTCAAAGGATAATGAAGGGAAAACACCAAAACAAGGAGGGAAATTACATTCTAGAAAAAGCAAGAAAGTAATCTTGCAGCAAACCCAAAAGAAGATGGCCACATGAACAAAATTCCATCTCTAAAAACAAATATAACAGGAACCAACAACGGCTTTTCCTTAATATCTCTTAATATCAGTGGACTCAAACACACAATAAAAAGACATAGACTAATAGACTTAATGTGTAAGCATGACCCAGCATTTTGTTTCCTACAAGAAACAAACCTCACAGAAAAAGACAGATATTACCTCAGAGTAAAAGGCTAGAAAACAATTTTCCAAGCAGATGGTCACAAGAAACAGGCTGGAGTAGGCATTCTAATATCAAATAAAATTGACTTTCAACCCAAAGTTATCAAAAAAGACAAGGAGGAACACTTCATATTCATCAAAATTAAATTTACCAAGAGGAACTCCCAATTCTGAACATCTATGCTCCAAATGCAAGGGCAGACACAATCATAAAAGAAACTTTAGTAAACCTCAAAATACACATTGCACTGCACACTATAATAGTGGAAGACTTCAACACCCCTCTCTCATCAATGGACGCATCCTAGAAACAAAAACTAAAAACAGACACAGTGAAACCAACAGGAGTTATGAAACAAATGGATTTAGTTGATATCTATAGAACACTGTATCCTAAATCGAAAGGATATCCCTTCTTCTCAGTACCTCATGAGGCCTTCTCCAAAACTGACCATATAATCAGTCACAAAACATGCCTTAACAGATATAAAAATATTGAAATAATCCCATGCATCCTATCAGATCACCACAGACTAATGCTGATCTTCAATAATAATATAAATAATAGAAAATCCACATTATGTGGAAGTTGAACAACAACCTACTCAATGATAACTTGGTCAAGGAAGGAATAACGAAGGAAATTAAAGACTTTTTAGAGTTTAATGAAAATGAAGCTACAACATAACCAGACATATGTAACACAATGAAAACAGTAATAAGAGAAAAATTCACAGCTCTTAATGCCTCTAAAAAGAAACAGGATAGAGGATGCAGGAGCAGCTTGACAGCACAACTAAAAGCTCTAGAACAAAAGGAAGCAAATTCTCCCAAGATTAATAGAAGGCAGGAAACAATCAAACTCAGGACTGAAATCAACCAAGTGGAAACAAAGGAACTATACAAAGAATCAACCAAACCAGGAGCTGGTTGTTTGAGAAAATCAACATGATAGGTAAACCCTTAGCCAGACTCCCTAAAGGGCACAGGGACATCATCCTAATTAACAAAACCAGAAATGAAAAGGGAGACATAACAACAGAAACTTAGGAAATCCAAAAAATCATCAGATCCTACTACAAAAACCTATACTCAACAAAACTGGAAAATCTGGATGAAATGGACACATTTCTAGACAGATATCAGGTACCAAATATAATTCAGGATCAGATAAACCCTAGAAATACTCCCATAACACCTAAAGAAATAGAAGCAGTCATTAATAGTCTCCCAAACAAAAAAGCCCAGGATCTGATGGGTTTAGTACAGAATTCTATCAGATCTTCATGAAGACCTAATACCAATACTCTTCAAACCATTATGCAAAATCTAAAGAGAGGGAACATTATTCAATTTGTTCTATGAAGCCAGAATTACAATTATACAAAAACCATACAAAGATCCAATGAAGAAAGGAAACTTCAGACCAATTTCCCTTATGAAAATTGATGCAAAAATATTCAATAATAGCCTTGCGAACTGAATCCAAGAATACATAAAAATGATCATCCATCATGATCAAGTACACTTGATCCCTGTGATGAGGGATGGTTTAATATACAGAAATCCATCATCTTAATACACTATAGAAACAAACTCAAAGACAAAAATCACATGATCATTTCATTAGATCCTGAGAAAACGTTTGACAAAATTCAGCACCCATTCATAGTAAAAGTCCAGGATAGATCAGGAATTCAAAGCCCATACCTAAACAAAATTAAAACAATAGACAGCAAACCAGAGGCCAACATCAGACTAAATGGTGAGAAACTGGAGACAATCCCACTAAAATCAGGGACTAAACAAGGCTGCCCACTTTCTCCCTACCTATTCAACATAGTTCTTGAAGTCCTAGTCAGAGCAATTAGACAACAAAAGGAGAACAAATGAATACAAATTGGAAAGGAAGAAGGCAAAATATCACTATTTCCAGAACATATGATAGTATATATAAGTGACCCCAAAAATTACACCAGAGAAATCCTAAATCTGATACACAGCTTCAGTGCAGTAGCTGAATACAAAATTAACTCAAACATATCAGTGGCCTTTCTCTACAAAAAGAATAAACAGGATGGAAAAGAAATTAGGGAAACAACACCCTTCAAAATAGTCACAAATAATATAAAATACGTTGGTGTGACTCTAACTGAGTAAGTGAAAGAAGGATCTGTATGATAAAAATGTCAAGTCTCTGAAGAAAAATCAAAGAAAATCTCAGAAGATGGAAAGATCTCCCATGCTCATGGATTGGCAGGATTAATGTAGTAAAAATGGCTATCTTGCCGAAAGCAATCTACAGATTTAATGCAATCCCCATGAAAATTCCAACACAATTCTTAACTGAGTTATAAAGGGCTATTTGCAAATTCATCTGGAATAAGAACAAAACCTAGGATACAAAAACTATTCTCAACAATAAAAGAATCTCTACTGGAATCACCATGTCTGACCTCAAGCTGTACTATACAGCAATTGTGATAAAAACTGCATGGTACAGGTATACTGATAGACAGGTAGATAAATGGAATAGAACTGAAGACACAGAAATGAACCCACACACCTATTGTCACTTGATCATTGACAAAGGAGCAAAAACCATCCAGTGGAAAAAAAAGACAACATTTTCAACAAATGGTGCTGGCTCAATTAGCAGTTAGCATGTAGAAGAATGCAAATTGATCTATTTTCATCTCCTTGTACAATGCTCAAGTCTAGGTAGATCAAGGAACTCCACATAAAACCAGAGACACTGAAACTTATAGAGGAGGAAGTGGGGAAGAGCTTCGAAGACATGGGCACCGGGGAAAATTTCCTGAACAGAACAGCAATGGCTTGTGCTGTAAGATTAAGAATAGACAAATGTGACCTTATAAAATTGCAAAGCTTCTATAAGTCAAAGGACACTGTCAATAGGACAAAACAGCAACCAATAAATGGGAAAAAAATCTTTACCAATCCTAAATCAGATGGGGACTAATATCCAATATATATAAAGAGCTCAAGAATCTGGACACCAGAAAATCAAATAACCCCATTAAAAAATGGGGACAGAGATAAACAAAGAATTTTCAACTAAGGAAAACTGAATGGCTGAGAAGCACCTAAAAAATGTTCATCATCCTTAATTATCAGGGAAGTGCATGTCAAAATAAACCTGAGATTCCACCTCATACCAGCCAGAATGGCTCAGATCTAAAACTCAGATGACAGCAGATGCTGGCAAGAATGTGGTGAAATAGGAACACTCCTCCATTGCTGGTGAGATTGCAAGCTGGTAAAACCACTCTGGAAGTCAGTCTGGTGTTTCCTCAGAAAATTGGACATAGTTCTACTGGAAGATCCAGCAATACTCCTCCTGGGCATATTCTCAGAAGATATTCCAACTTGTAATAATGACATGCTTCACTATGTTCATAGCATCCTTATTTATAATAGCAAGAAGCTGAAAACAACCCAGATGTCTCTCTTCAGTGGAATGGATACAGAAAATGTGGTACATTTGCATAATGAAATACTACACAGCTATTAAAAACAATGAATTCATGAAATTCTTAGACATGTGGATGGATCTGGATGAAATCTTCCTAAGGGAGATAACCCAATCACAAAAGAACACACATAATATGCATTCACTGATAAGTGGATATTATCCCAGAAGCTCAGAATAACCAAGATACAATCTGCAAAACCCATGAAACTCAAGAAGAAGGAAGACCAAAGTGTGGATACGTCATTCCTTATTAGAATGGGAAACAAAATGCCTATGGAAGGAGTTATAGAGACAAAGTTTGCAGCTGAGACTGAATGAATCCAGAGACTGCCTCACTCAGGGATCAATCCAATAAATAACCAACAAACCCAGACACTATGGCAGATGCCAACAAGAGCTTGGGGACAGGAGACTGATATAGCTGTCTCCTGAGAGGATCTGTCAGTGCCTGACAAATACAGAAGTGAATGCTCACAGACATCCATTGTACTGAGCACAGGGTCCCCAATGATGGAGCTAGAGAAAGTACCCAAGGATCATAAGGGGTTTGCATCCCCATAGGAGGATGAACAATATGAACTAACCAGTACCCCCAGAGTTCCCTGGGACTAAAGCACCAATCAAATAAAACAGATGGTGGGACTTATGGCTCCACCTGCATATGTAGGAGAGGATGTCCTAGTATGTCATCAACGGGAGGAGAGACCCTTGGTACTGTAAAGGTCCTATGCCCCAGTATTAAGGAATGCCTGGGCCAGGAATTGGGGGTGGGTGTGTTGGGGGCAGGTGGAGAGGTGAGAGGAGAGGGGATTTGCATAGGGGAAATAGAAAAGGGGATAATATTTGAAATGTAAATAAAGAAAATATATAATAGAAAAAAGGAATGAAATAATTTATTTGCAGGTTTTATGAAATAAATTCATGTTTTGCTACCATATAGGAACACTGTTCAGGTCTTTTTCTGGGGTAAAATCATAGCAAGTTATTGTTTCTCAACATATTATGTCTACAGTGCCAAGAGTAGGTATATGCACTGCTAAAACTCAGGTATAGGAATATATAGATATAGGTAAAATTAGAAATGAAGTATATGAAAACTTAGAAAAGACTTCTTCCATTGCAGGCGAGTTGGGAAAAGTCTAATGAACTGCAGGACACAATCAATACTGAAGACTGGATACCTTCAGAATGAGCCTGCTCTTCTTCTTCATCTGAATCAAAGTCAAGAAGTAATAAGTAACCTTCCTTTGGTATCACCCGCAGTTTCTTAATAGACATTTTTCTCTTAAGCGCTCAGTTGTCTTCTTAATTAAAAAATAAAAATAAAAAGAAAAAAAAAGTAGTTATCTAAATCCAAAGGTATCATGTAAATAGTTAAAAATGTCAAAAAGTCAAATAATTATCTTAGCTCATTGAAAGATTATTTCTTTTGTTTTTTAACACTTATATTTTTAGTAATTTGTCTTTAACAGATATTTTTGCATACATATTCAATATGGTCACACATGTATATGTGTATGTGTGTGTGTGTATGTGTATGTGTATATGTATGTGTATGTGTATATGTGTATGTATGTATACACATACACACACACACACACACATATATATATGCTTCCCCTTATAATTTCCTTCATGTATCCCATTTATCATGTCCCTCTCCCTCCCAACTTTGTTTTAAAATCTTCTTTAACTTACTTATTTTAAATCCTTCTTTAGAACCCAAGTTAACAATCTGCCATTTCTCAGTTTAAAAAAGGCAAAAACAGGCCAGCCTTTAATACGTGAGTCCTCCCTTTCTCACCAAAAATGATGAGCAAAATGTGTTTGCATTTAAACTTTGAGGCATCTGAATTTTGGTCCTATCTCCCAAAGATTCTTTTTAAACAAAACATCAGCAATTCCGATTTTCAGTATATCTGTTTTAAAGTAAATTCATAGTACTATCCAGAAAGATGATGAACATGGTAACTATATATTCATGTCAAGAAGACCCAATGC
The DNA here is from genome assembly GCF_000001635.26 of Mus musculus. NCBI lineage: Eukaryota > Metazoa > Chordata > Mammalia > Rodentia > Muridae > Mus > Mus musculus. The sequence continues at coordinate 115,372 of NW_012132913.1, forward strand.
TCAGTCTACAACAAACACTCACCACCACTACGCACACAGAAAATCCTTATATTGGAGAAATTTGGGATTGAGGGAAGCCGAGGATTTCAAACATCTGAAGATTGTAAGTTAAAGGCCAGCCCAAGCCAGACCAGCCTGAGCTACAAAGGAAGATCCCATCCTACAGAACTAAAACTGAGAGGAAAAGCTGAACTTGGTGGTCCAAGTCTTTAATCCCAATACATGGGCGATTAGACAGGAGGATCCGTGTTCAGACTCCTTCCCAGATTACTTGTTAATCTCTTGTAAAGTCTCCTCTTCTTCTTTTCATTCATTCTTCCTACGCCACTCCCCTCTCTGCAGTGTCCATACAGTCTATACCAAAGGAACACACCTTAGAGAAGACAATGAAGAGGGAGGAATCCTCAGTGTGTTTCTAATGGATCCCGGACAGCACACAGGACAAGCGCCAAGTTGGACCCTAAGGCTCCTTACAGCACACAGGACAAGCGCCAAGGCTCCTCACTAACAGCCCCATGATCCCCCGACCTTCAATCCTGCAGCCAGCTCTCTGATCCTATCCCAAGGCCCCATGATTGTGTCCTCCAAGGGTTCATAATCTTCTAAGGCCCTGACCTGTTCAATCCTCTGTCATGAATATGGTCCTCCACCATATCAGTTAACAATCAGAAGCCATAGGAAATGGAGATCATGAGGCATTTCCTCACCTAGTGGCCACCTGGGCCTGAAATGGACCACCCTGTCACACCTCGATTAACTGTCCAACAACCCTGAGCAGAGCCAATTATCACTTACAGGTTATCTCAGAGGTAAACACCTTCACAACTGCACCCTTCAGTGCTCAGCTCCTCAATGGTAAAAAACCGTTGTCAGCAGAGATGCCTGGACTGAGGATTCTGAGGACCCTTTGTGATGAAAGCTGGAGAAATCAGGTCTGTGCTGGTTGGCTGAATATATCCTGCTCTTGTGTACATGGAGTACCAGGCACCATTGCTTCAAAGGGAGTTTTCAGGAGGTAGGAATGAGCTACTACTGACTTTAAGACAATTTCTAGGTTTATAAGCCCTTACATACTTGAAAAACTTGAACAAACGTGAAACATATGAAACACTGCAAACGGCACTACTTTATTTCAACTGTAGAGGCTCTTGCATGCAATTTTGGTTTGTATTTATTCATGTGCGTAACATTGAATGTGTGTGGACTCTTTCTGAATGTACATCCGCACACCACAAGAGTTTATTCTGTCCTAAGAGATCAGAAGGGAGCATCCAGATCCCCTATATCCCCTGGTACCCTCCTGTCTCCACCTTCCTAGTACTGACCTTGATTATAAGAAGGTGCTAGACCCTTCTGGCCCTCTCTCTCACTTATGCCTCTGTTGCATAAGGAGGCTGGAAGTGTGCACTGATTCTCTGAAACTTTAGCAGTGCATAAATTGTGAGCCACCATGTGGGTGTTTTGTGCCTGGTCATCTGCATAGAACAGGTGATTTTAACAGATGAGTCATTTTTCCAACCACTGTTTTGTGCACTTATTTGCACTCCTATGGTTTCTTCAGGTACCAGGCATGCATCTGGTGTGTTTAAATTTATGTTGACCTAACACACACACACACAAAAACACACACACACACACAAAAATAAAATCCACTGATATTTTTTTTAATTTGCATATTTCTCTATAACTCCTTTTGTCCTATTTCATGCCTTGTACAACTCCTTTGTGAGGTGTATTCCTTCTTTGTTTTTTTTTCAATTTTTTTACTAGATATTTTTTTTTAATTTACATTTCAAATGCTATCCTGAAAGTCACCTATAAGTTCCCCCTCCCCATCCTGTTCCCTTACCCATCCACTCATATTTCTTGGCTCTGGCACTCCCCTGTACTGCAGCATATAAAGTTGGCAACACCAACGGGCCTCTCTTCCCAGTGATGGCTGACTAGGCCATCTTCTGCTACATATGAAGCTAGAGAAACAAGCTCTGGGGATACTGGTTAGTTCATATTGTTGTTCTACCTATAGGGTTGCAGACCCCTTCTGCTCCTTGAATACTTTCTCTAGCTCCTCCATTAGGACCCTGTGTTCCATCCAATAGATGACAGTGAGCATCCACTTCTGTATTTGCCAGGCACTGGCATATCCTCACACAAGACAGCTATGTCAGAGTCTGTTCAGCAACATCTTTCTGGCATGTGCAATAGTGTCTGCATTTGGTGGATAATTATGGAATGGATGCCCTGGTGGGGTAGTCTCTGGATGGTCCATCCTTTCGACTTAGCTCCAAACTTTGTCTCTGTAACTCCTTCCATGGGTATTTTGTTCCCTATTCTAAGGAGGTATGAAGTGTCCATACGTTGATTTTCCTTCTTGATTTTCTTGTGTTTTGCAAATTGTATATTGGGTATTGTAAGTTTCTGGGCTAATTTCCACTTATCAGTTAGTGCATTTCAAGTGACTTCTTTGTGATTGGGTTAACTCACTCAGGATGATATCTTCCAGATACATCTATCTGCCTAGGAATTTCATAAATCCATTGTTTTAATAGCTGAGTAGTACTCCATTGTGTAAATGTACCACATTTTCTGTATCCATTCCCCTGTTGAGGGACATCTGGATTCTTTCCAGCTTCTAGCCATTATAAAAAAGGCTGCCATGAACATACTACTGCAGGTGTCCTTCTCTGGGTATATGCCCAGGAAAGGAATTACTGAATGTTCAGGTAGTACTATGTCCAATATTTTGAGAAACTGCCTGACTGTTTTCCAGTGTGGTTGTACAAGCTTGCAATCCCACGAGCAAAGGAGGTGTGCTCCTCTTTCTCCACATCCTCGCCAGCATCTGCTGTCACCCAAATTTTTGATCTTAGCCATTCTGACTGGTGTGAGGTAAAATCTTAGGGTTGTTTTTATTTGCATTTCCCTGATGGTTAAAGATGGTGAACATTTTTTCAAGTGCTTCTCAACCCTTCGGTATTCCTCAGTTGAGAATTCTTTTTTAGCTCTGTACCCCATTTTTTGGGGTTATTTGAATTTCTGGAGTCCATCTTCTTGAGATCTTTGTATATATTGTATATTAATCCCGTATCAGATTTAGGATTGGTAAAAATCCTTTCCCAATCTGTTGGTGGCCTTTTTGTCCTATTGACAGTGTCTTTTACCTTACAGAATCTTTGCAATTTTATCTGGTCCCATTTGTTGATACTTGATCTTACAGCACAAGCCATTGCTGTTCTGTTCAGGAATTTTCCACTATGCCCATATCTTCGAGGCTTTTCCCCACTTTCTCCTCTATAAAATTCAGTGTCTCTGATTTTATGTGGAGGTCTTTGATCCACTTGACTAAAGCTTTGTACAAGGAGAAGAATGGATCAGTTCTCATTGTTCTACATGATAACCACCTGTTGTGCCAGCACCATTTGTTGAAAATGCTGTCTTTTTTCCACTGGATGGTTTTAGCTCCCTTGTCAAAGATCAAGTGACCATAGGTGTGTGGGTTCATTTCTTTTTTTTATCTTATTTTATTAGGTATTTATTTCATTTACATTTCCAATGCTATCCCAACAGTGCCCCACACGCTCCCCGACCCAATCCCCCCCACTCCCCTCCCCCACTCCCACTTCTTGGCCCTGATGTTACCCTGTACTGGGGCATATAAAGTTTGCACGACCAATGGGCTCTCTTTCCACTGATGGCCGAATAGGCCATCTTCTGATACATATGTAGCTAGAGACATGAACTCCAGGGGTTACTGGTTAGTTCATATTGTTGTTCCACTTATAGGGTTGCAGATACCCCCAGCTCCTTGGGTACTTTCTCTAGCTCCTCCATTGGTGGCCCTGTGATCCATCCAATAGTTGACTGTGAGCATCCACTTATGTGTTTGCTAGGCCCCGGCATAGTCTCACAAGAGACAGCTATATCAGGGTCCTTTCAGCAAAATCTTGCTGTTGTAGGCAATGGTGTCAGTGTTTGGAGGCTGATTATGGGATGGATCCCCGGGCATGTCAGTCTCTAGATGGTCCATCCTTTCATCTCAGCTCCACACTTTGTGTCTGTAACTCCTTCCATGGGTGTTTTGTTCCCAATTCTAAGAAGGGGCAAAGTGTCCACACTTTGGTCTTCGTTCTTCTTGAGTTTCATGTGTTTCGCAAATTGTATCTTATATTTTGGGTATTCTAAGTTTCTGGGCTAATATCCACTTATCAGTGAGTACATATTGTGTGAGTTCTTTTGTGATTGGGTTACCTCACTCATGATGATGCCCTCCAGGTCTATCCATTTGCCTAGGATTTTCATAAATTCATTCTTTTTAATAGCTGATTAGTACTCCATTTTGTAAATGTTGCACATTTTCTGTATCCATTCCTCTGTTGAGGGTCATCTGGGTTCTTTCCAGTTTCTGGCTATTATAAATAAGGCTTCTGTGAACATAGTGGAGCATGTGTCCTTCTTATTGGTTGGAACATCTTCTGGATATATGCCCAGGAGAGGAATTGCATGATCCTCTGGTAGTACTATGTCGAATTTTCTGAGGAACCACCAGACTGATTTCCAGAGTTGTACAAGCTTGCAAACCCAACAATGGAGGAGTGTTCCTCTTTCTCCACATCCTCGCCAGCATCTGCTGGTACCTGAATTTTCGATCTTAGCCATTCTGACTGGTGTGAGGTAGAATTTCAGGGTGGATTCATTTCTGTGTCTTCAATTCTATTCCATTGATCTGCCTGTCTGTTTCTGTACCAGTACCATGCAGTTTTTATCACAATTGTTCTGGGGTACAGCTTGAGGTCAGCCATGGTGATTCCCCCAGAAGTTCTTTTATTATTGAAAATAGTTTTAGCTATCCTAGTTTTTTTGTTTTTTTTTCTTTTTTTGTTTGTTTTTTGTTTTTGTTTTTATTATTCCAGATGAATTTTCAAATTGCCTTTTCTAATTTAGTGAAGAATTGAGTTAGAATTTTGATGGGTATTGTATTGAATATGTAGATTTTGTTCGGCAAATAGACATTTTTACTATATTAACCCAGCCAATCCATGAGTATGGGAGATCATTTTATCTTCTGAGTTCTTCAATTTCTTTCTTCAGAGACTTGAAGTTCTTGTCATACAGACTTTTCACTTCCTTAGTTACAGTCACACCACCGTATTTTATATTTTTTGACTATTGTGAAGTGTGTTGTATCCCTAATTTCTTTCTCATCCTATTTATTCTTTGTGTAGGGAAAGGCCACTGACATGTTTGAGTTAATTTTATATTCAGCTACTGGACTGAAGTTGTGTATCAAGTTTAGGAATTCTCTTGTGTAATTTTTGGGGTCACTGATACATGCTATCATATCTTCTGGAAATAGTGATATTTTGCCATCTTCCCTATTTGTATTCATTTGTTCTCCTTTTGTTGTTGAATTGTTATGGCTAGGACTTCAAGTACTATGTTGAATAGGTAGGGAGAAAGTGGGCAACCTTGTCTAGTCCCTGATTTTAGTAGGATTGCTTCAAGTTTCTCACCATTTAGTTTGATGTTGGTTACTGGTTTGCTGTCTCTTGCTTTTATTATGTTTAGGTATGGGCCTTGAATTCCAGATCTTTCCTCAACTTTTACTATAAATGGTGTAGTATTTTGTCAAATGCTTTCTCAGCATCTAATGAGATAATCATGTGGTTTTTGTCTTTGAGTTTGTTTCTCTAGTAGATTAAGTTGGTGGATTTCTGTATACTTAACTATCCCCGCATCGCAAGGATGAAGACTACTACTTGATCATGATGTATTCTTGGATTCAGTTTGCAAGAATTTTATTGAGTATTTTTGTATTGATATTCATAAGGGAAATTGGTCTGAAGTTTCCTTTCTTCATTGGGTCTTTGTATGGTTAGAGTATAATTGTAATTCTGGCTTCATAGAACAAATTGAATAATGTTCCTTCTCTTTTGATTTTGCATAATATTTTGAATAGTATTGGTATTAGGTCTTTTTGAAGAGCTCATAGAATTTTATACTAAACCCATCAGATACTGGGCTTATTTTGTTGCTGTTTGGGAGACTATTAATGACTGCTTCTATCTCTTTAGGGGTTATGGGAGTATTTCCATGGTTTATCTGATCCTGGTTTTAATTAGGTACCTGATATCTGTCTAGATAATTGTAAAATTCATCCAGATTTTCAGTTTTGTTGAGTATAGGATTTTGTAGTAGGATCTGATGATTTTTTTTCGATTTCCTAAGTTTCTTTTGGTATGTTTCCCTTTTCATTTCTGGTTTTCATAATTTGGATACTGTCCCTGTGCCCTGTAGTTAGTCTACCTAAGGGTTTGTCTATCATGTTGATTTTCTCAAATCAACCAGCTCCTGGTTTGGTTGATTCTTTGTATAGTTCCTTTGTTTCCACTTGGTTGATTTCAGTCCTGAGTTTGATTGCTTCCTGCCTTCTATTCCTATTGGGAGAATTTGCTTCCTTTTGTTCTAGAGCTTTTAGTTGTGCTGTCAAGCTGCTCCTGTATCCTCTCTCCAGTTTCTTTTTATAGGCATTCAAAGCTATAAGTTCTCCTCTTAGGACTGCTTTCATTGTTTCCCATAAGTTTGGGTATGTTGTAGCTTCATATTCATTAAACTCTAAAATGTCTTTAATTTCTTTCTTTATGTCTTACTTGACAGAGTTTTCATAGAGTAGGTTGTTGCTCACCTTCCACGTGTATGTGGGTTTTCTATTATTTATATTTTTATTGAAGATCAGCCTTAGTCTGTGGTGATCTGATAGGATGCATGGGATTATTTCAATATTTTTATATTTGTTGATGCATGTTTTGTGACTGATTATATGGTCAATTTTGGAGAAGGCATCATGAGGTGCTGAGAAGAAGGGATATCCTTTTGGTTTAGGATACAATGTTCTATAGATGTCAACTAAATCCATTTGTTTCATAATTTCTGTTACTTTTATTGTGTGTCTGTTTAGGTTTTGTTACCAGAATCTGCCCATTGATGAGAGAGGGTTGTTGAAGTCTTCCACTATTATAGTGTGCAGTGCAATGTGTGTTTTGAGCTTTACTAAAATTTCTTTTATGAATGTGGATGCCTTTGCATTTGGCCATAGAAATTTAAAATTGAGATTTCATCTTGGTAGATTTTATCTTTTATGAGTATGATTCCCACCACCTTGTCTTTTTTGATAACTTTGGGTTGGAAGTCAATATTATTCCATATTAGAATGGATACTCCATCTTGTTTCTTGGGACCATTTGCTTAGAAAATTATTTTCCAACCTTTTACACTGAATTACTATCTGTCTTTGTCCCTGAGGTGGGTTTACTGCAAGCAGCAAAATGTTGGGTCCTGTTTTTGTAGCCAGTCTATTAGTCTATGTCCTTTATTGGGGAAGTGAGTCCATTGATGCTAAGAGAAATTAAAGAAGAGTAATTGTTGCTTCCCGTTATTATTGTTGTTAAAGTTGCGATTTTGTTCTTGCGGCTGTCTTCTTTTAGGTTTGTTGAAGGATTACTTTCTTGCTTTTTCTAGGATGTAGTTTCCATCTTTGTGTTGGTGTTTTCCCATTATTATCCTTTGAAGGACTAGATTCGTGGAAAGATATTGTGTGAAATTGTTTTTGTCATGGAATACTTGGGTTAATCCATCTATGGTAATTGATTGTTTTGCTGGGTACAGTAGCCTAGGCTAAAATTTGTGTTCTCTTTGTGTCTGTATAACATCTATCCATGATCTTCTGGCTCTCACAGTCTCTGGTGAGAAGTCTGGAGTAATTCTAATAGTTCTGCCTGTATATGTTACTTGAGCTTTTCCCCTTACTGCTTTTGATATTCTTTCTTTATTTAGTGCATTTGTTGTTCTGATTATTATGTGTCAGCAGGAATTTCTATTCTGGTCTAGTCTATTTGGTGTTTTGTATGCTTCTTGTATGGTCGTGGCCAGCTCTTTCTTAAGGTATGGGAAGTTTTCTTATATATTTTTGATGATATTTTCTGGACCTTTAAGTTGAAATTCTTCATTCTCATCTACACGTATGTGGTCTGTGAGTTTTTTCATGGGCATTCCGAACTTCTGGGCTAATATCTACTCATCAGTTAGTGTATATCATGTGTTTTGTTATTGGGTTACATCCCTCAAGATGTTATCCTCCAGATACATCCATTTGCCTAAGAATTTAATAAATTAATTTTTAATAGTTGAGTAGTACTCTATTGTATAAATATACCACATTTTCTTTATCCACTCCTGTGTTGAAGGACATCTGGGTTCTTTCCAGTTTCTGGCTATTATAAATAAGACAGCTATGAACATAGTGGAGCATGTGACATTATTACAACTTGGAACGTCTTCTGGGTTCATGCCTAGGAGTGGTATAGCTGGGTCCTTAGGTAGTACTGTGTCCAATTTTCTGAGGAACCACCAAAATGATTCCCAGAGTGGTTGTACCAGCTTGCAGTCCCACCAGGAATGGAGGAGTATTTCTCTTTCTCCACATCCTTGCCAGCATCTGCTGTCACCTGAGTTTTTGTTCTTAGCCATTCTGAATGGTGTGAGGTGGAATATCAGGGTTGTTTTGATTTCCATATTCTTGATGACTAAGGATGTTGAACATTTCTTTAGGTGCTTCTCAGCCACTAGATATTCCCTAGGTGAGAATTCTTTGTTTAGCTCTGTACCCCATTTTTAATAGGGTCATTTTTTCTCTGGCATCTAACTTATTGAGTTCTTTGTATATACTGGATTTTAGGTTTCTATTTGATGTAGGATTGTTAAAATTTTTTTCCCATTCTGTTGGTTTCCATTTTGTCTTATTGACAGTGTCCTTTGCCTTACAGAAGCTTTGCAATTTTATGAGGTCCCATTTGTTAACTCTTGTTGTTCAGGAAATTTTCCCCTGTGCCCATGTGCCCAAGACTCTTCCCCACTTACTTTTCTATTAGTTTCTATATATCTGCTTTTATGAGGAGGTCCTTGATCCATTTAGAATTGAGCTTTGTACAAGGAGGCAAGAATGGATCAATTTGCACTTTTCTACAAGCTAACTTCTACTTGAAACAGCACCATCTGTTGAAAATGCTGACTTTTTTATACTGGATTATTTTTAGCACCCTTGTCAAAGAACAAGTGACCATATGTGTGTTGATTCATTTCTGGTTCTTAATCCCATTCCACTGATCTACATGCCTGTCTCTTTACAATACCATGCAGGTTTTTTTTTTTTGTTTGTTTGTTTGTTTGTTTTTTTTTTAATTACAATTGCTCTGTAATAAAACTTGAGGTCAGGGAATGTGGTTCCACCAGAAGTTCTTTTATTGTTGAGAATAGTTTTCGCTATCCTAGGTTTTTTGTTACTCCCAATGAATTTTCAAATTGTTGTTTCTTTTGAGATAACCCCCACTCTAGTTCTTCCAGACCCGCATGAAGAACAAGCTGTACATCTACTACCCTTAAGCTGAGAGGCCTAGATCCAGCCTGTGTATTTTGTTAGTTACTTAGAAGCAGAATAGTTAATATAGTTTGTTGTTCAGGAGCTTTGGCTTTATTCTTGCATTATTTGGTTTTCTCTCTCATGGAACTATACACTTAGCATGTGCACACTACACATTCAACTCCCAAAGTGAATTCCATCAAATCTCCAAACTCACAGGTTATCAATGAGTAGTCCACTGATTCCTATGTCTTTCTGTGTTGCTTTTTAACAATTGGAGAAGATTGACATTCCATGTGTGACCTCTATCAATCATGGCCTAATCTCTCAGTAAGCAAAATGCATGAGTGGTATTTGGATACTCCGTCTTTATCCCCTACTATCTTTTTATCTTCTATTTTTATTTTATACCAACCCCAATTCCCCTTCTAGCTTTTGCACCAGTCACAATGTATTTTGATGCAATCCTCCTAAGGCCAATGATACTCAGGCTTTTATGTCTCCAGGAACACACTATTTTAACTGTTTGGTCTTTTGTTACCTTATCTGCCTAAAATTTAATAATCATTATTTCATATCAACTGGTTCTATTTATACACGCACTGTGCATATATGTTATGTGATTACTATTATTAAAAAAGGCATAATTTTTATATTTTCAAAGGACTCTGTTGGATAAAGGTGAAGATTAGATTCCCCCAGAAATGATCAAGTATGACACAGTAGAAATATACTGAGACTTCAATGTCTCCAGCTGTGCCAACCAAGTTCTCTTTCACACATAGTCTGTCTTTCTATGTTTCCATAATATTTTCTTATTCTTTTTTAATTGGTCCTTTTTTTCCTTTGTTCTGAGATCCAGTGAAGTCAGAAAAATGTTATTTTTCATCTTTATTTAAAGAGCATATTATTATTAATACCATTATCATTGTTTTATTTACATCTCAAATATTGTCCTGCTCCTGCACCCCCTTGCGCAGTTCTTCACCTTATTCCCTCTCACTTTGCCTCTGAGATGGGTATCACCATGGGCATCCCCCTCCCCTGGGTCAGCAACTCTTTACAGGATTAAGCAGAACCTCTCCCACTAACGCCAGTCAAGGCAGTCCACTGCTACATATATATTGGTGGCCTCAGACCAGACTTATTTGCTCTTTGATTGGTGACCTAGTCTTTGGGAGCTCCCAGTGGTACACATTAGTTGACACTGTTGGTCTTCCATGTTGCCAACCCCTTCAGTCCCTTCATTCCTCCCCCTAACTCTTCCATACATGTCTCTGACCTCAGTCTAGTAGTTGGATATATGCATCTACATCTGTCTCATTCAGTTGTTGGTATAGCATCTCAGAGGACATCCTTGCTAGGCTCCTCTCTGAAAGTACAACAGAGCATCAGTAATACTGTCAGGATTTGGTACCTGCCCGTGGGATAGATCCCAAGTTGGGCTGGTCACTGGTCTGCCATTCCTTTAGTTATTACTCCATTTCCCCCTGCATTTCTTTTATATAGGAACAATTTTAGGTTGAAAATGTATAGACTCAATACAATTTCCATCACTATTCCAATATAATTCCTCACAGACATGGAAAGAACAATTTTCAACTTCATATGGGAAAACAAAAAACCCAGAATAGCCAAAACAATTCTGAACAATAAAAGAATATCTAGAAGAATCACTTAAGCAAAAGTAATAATAATAATAATAACCCACATGGAGTTGGTACAGAGACAGACAGGTTGATCAATGAGATAAAAAATGAAAATCCAGGAATAAACACATACACCTATGGACACTTGATCTTTGACAAAAAAAGCTAACCATACAGTGGAAAAAAATAAGGCATCAACAAATGGTGCTTGTCTAACTGGCAGTCTGCCTGTAGAAGAATGCAAACTGATTCATATTTATCACCATGCACAAAGGTTACATTCAAGTGGATCAAGGACCTCAACATGAAACCAGTTACACTGAATTTAATAGAAGAGAAAGTGGAAAATAAACTCGAATACATTGGCATAGTGAGAAATTTCCTGAATATAACACACCAATAGCTGAGACTCTAAGACCAACAATCCATAAATGGGACCTCATGGAACTGCAAAACTTCTGTAAGGCAAAGGACACTGTCAACAAGACAAAAAGCAAGGTACAGAAAATGTTAGTGTGTGTAGTCTTACTTCAACTAGATAAAACAAGTCTGTTTATTAGGAAATATGTAATCATATCTTGACCATTGTATCAAGGCCTGTAGTATTTTCAGAGGACTATTACTATAAACTCACTTGTTATTACCTTGCATCTGGTAGCTTATTTGTACCATTTATAGCAGTTGTCCTCAACCTTCCTAATGCTGGCAATCCTTTAATACTGTTCCTTATGTTGTGGTCAACCCAAACAAAAGTTCTTTTCGTGGTTTAAATGTACATGTTGAATATAATAATATATGTTATGTTGGTTTGGGTTTACCAATATAAGCTTTATTATATATTCGTGGAACCTGCTACCTTAAGATACATATTCTTATTAAAAAATAAATTTAGATAAATATTACTTCAATTGTTTTCCCATCAGTGCTTATTAGTGTAAGAGTAGTACTAAGTATCCTTTGGTTTTCAAAGTACCTTAATGACATTTCATTTTTCATTACTGTCAAATGATTTCAATGGTGTTCATTTTTCTTGTACTTTTATCAGTTTCTCTCCTAGTACTCTGTTCCTCCATCTTTCTCATGCACTCACTCATTCCTCCTGTTTTCATCCGAACCTGACTCAAATCTACCTACAAAATTTGTTTCCCTTCCTAAGCAGATCCATAAGTTCCCCCTCCTTGAGCTCTTCATGTTTTGTTTAGGCTCGATGTATCTGAGGATTGTAGTATTATTTTCCTTTAAAGAAAAACGAATGTTCAAATATAAATAAGTACATTCCATGTGTGTTTTCCTGTGTCTGGGTTACCTCATTCAGTATAATTTTTTTCTAGTTCCATCCATTTGTCTTCAAATTTAAGGATGGTATCTTTTTTTTTCCTCACAGAATAGTATTCCATTGTGTATATTCACCACTTTTCTTTAGTTACTATTCAGTTGAGGGACATCTAGGTTGTTTACAATTTCTGGCCACTATGAGTATAGCTGCAATGAAGATGATTAAGGAAGTGTCCTTGTGGTAATATGGAGAGTATTCTGGGTGTATGCTCAAGATAGGTATATCTGGATCTTGAGACAAAACAATTTCCAATAGTCTGAGGAACCATTATGTTGATTTTCATAGTGGCTGTACTAGTTTGCTCTTCCATCAGCAATAGAGACATATTCCCCTTATTCCAACTGATTGCCACCATCTGCTATTCCTTGTGGTTTGAACTTAGGCATTCTGATAGTTGAAAGATGGAATCACAAAGTAGTTCTAAATTGCATTTTCCTGACGGCTATAGACATTGAGAATTTTTAAGTGTTTCTTGGCCACTTGATATCCTCTTGAGAATTCTCATTTTAGATAAGGTAACCCATTTTTAATTGTATTATTAGGTTTCTTAATATCTGGTTCCTTGAGTTTCTTATACATTAGCTCTCAGTCAGATTTGGGCTTGATGAAAATATTTTCCCATTCTGTGGGTTACTGTTTTGCCACTCGGTGTTTTTCTCTGCCTTACAGAATCTTTTCTGCTTCACAGGGAACCATGACAGTTTCAGTATTTTAAATGATGGATTACATTTCTGATTGTTGTATGTTGAACCACCTCTGCATCTTTGGAGGAGATGTACCTTATCATGGTGTGTGATATAATGTCTTTTTGTTTTGTGAGTATTTTAATATGAGTTTATTTAAAGCATTAATGTTCATGAGGGAAATTGTTTTGTGATATACTTTCTTTGTTAAATATTTGTGTGGTTTAGGTGTCAGGATAAATGTTGCCTCATAAAATGAACTTGGAAATATTCTGTCTGTTTATATTTTGTGAATGGATTCCTGTAGTATTGGCATTATCAGTCCTTTAGCAGTCTGATAAGAATTTGTATAATTTAAGCTTTAATGCTGTTCATTTTGTTTACAAATGCCAGTACCCTTGAATTTATGGCATAGATGCTAAAAATTAAAAGATTACATTGGTGAAAATTTTTTTTGATGAATATGAAGTGTCTTTTTGTGTTTGCATCAATTAATTTTGGTTTGAAATCTCTCTCTCTCTCTCTCTCTCTCTCTCTCTCTCTCTCTCTCTCTCTCTCTCTCTCTGATACTAGAATGGATAAACCAAGTTGCTTCTTAGGTCCATTTGCTTATACATGTTAGATCAGGATAGTGAGAGCTCACATCATGAACTGAAAGCAGAAAGCAGAGAGAATTCATTCGTGGTACTGAGATGATAATTGCCCTGATATTCAGCCTGCAATAATGTACTCCTTCCTAACCCCTATTCTAAACCTGCAAGCAACACTAACCATTTGGGACCAATTGTATGAATTCTAAAGATTATGGGAAACATTTCTTACTTAAATCACAACACTACCTTCTTCTCTCAAGGTTCAGAGGTCACCATGGAGAAGATAGTTGAAAGATTGCAAGAACCAAAGGTAGTGAATGACTACAAAGAAAGTCTGTTTTCCAGAAACAATAAGGCATTTGTACACGTGAAATGATAGTGACTAAAATTATATGTAGAAGACAAATTCAACATCAAACCAGACAAAGTCCAGCATCTAGGGGTGAGATCTTTAGAACATCCCACTGCTGGCTAAGGAATTTTAACCACTTTTTAATTTTTTTGGTCACTATTGGGAGATAGAATTTAGCTTTTTTTTGGGGGGGGGTATGAAGCATGCACCTAATGACAGCAGAACCTCAATATGGTGGGTTAAATGAGAAATGTCTCCTATAGGCTTAGGCCTACTACTTTGGTGCTGGTATTTGCGAAGGTGCAGTTATTTATGGTGATGCCTGAAGAAGTGTGTAACTGGAAGCAGGCATTGAGAATACTTAACACTGCTGGATTTCCAATTTAGTCCCCTTCTTTGTGCTTGTTAAAGAAGAGGGCTCAGTGTTTCCTCCTCATTCTATTCCTGACACTTGCTGACATACAATCCTACCATCATGAAGTCTTTTCTATCTGAAAGTTTATGGTCAAAATCTATTCCTTCTGTAAGGTGCCTTGGTCATGTTATTTTATCATATCAGCTGGAAAGTAACTAATACTTGGGTTTAACAGAAAGAACACATAAAATATGAAGGAGACATTTACTCCTGCAGGGATATGGAAGGAATAGAAAGGATAAAACAGGGAGTGGAACCTAAAGACCCTTGACCTAAGAATAAGAAAATTAAGTAACTTTAGTCAATAGATATTACGCTTCTTATTAGATTCAAGGCTCACTACACAGGAGAGGAACCATGCTCATTAATGCAAAATTGATCAAAAAGCAATAGCTCAGGGTGTGATAGGACATAGGGGAGAACCTACTGTTATTATTTTATCTATATGTATACAGTATCAATAAATCCCCACATCAAAATGCATCATGCATATTTGGGTAATATTTAGCAGTAATATGAACCTAATTTTATTATTTGAAGCAAAACATATATAAATAGAAAATGTTATATAATTTGAAATAAAAGATACATAAACAATTGCATACATTGGTTTAATAAGTCAATTCAAACTGTAAAGTTCTAATTAAACTGTACATGCTCATTTACTTATAGCTTATTTGAGGTATAGGTTTTTATGAAGTTAGTAGTGAGATTTCTTATGACTTTTGCAGATATCCTTAGTTTATCTTACCTTCTTCCCTATTCCTTCTACATTAATCTTTCTCATTAGAACCTGACTCTCCAAAGTGTCTCCAGAAATTATGACAATCACAATTATTCATGCTGCCATCAGTAGCCATATTGAAACCCACATTTCATGTTGCTTCTGAAGATATTGTTAATGTCAAGGATCCCAGAAACCATCAGAATTTACAGTGAACTTCACAGTCAGTACTGTTCCCTCAGGTCATGTTGAGTTAAATGTTCTGAGATATGTTTTGTCGAGGTCACATATATACTGGCAACAGACAATGTATGGCCAAGATACTTTAGGCCTTTAGCAGCAATCATGTCAGTGATCCCTGCTGCATTATGGGACCAAATTAATATGACAGTCTTGTACTGCATTAGAATAATTACTGATGTCAATTATGTATAATTCTGCCACATTCATGATAAGTGTTCTGCCATTTATAAACATTTTTATGTCCATTTTCATTCTTTCACTAGACAAGAGGTTTCAGTCATAGTCATACCAGCTGAATGCTGTCACCAGTAACAAGATAGAGTCTATTTTTAATATTTCTGATGGAGATCATGGTGATGACTATGATCTGTACTGCTTCTGGAGAAACTGCTGAATTCCATGGTCCATACTGATACCCAAGATCATTATGAGGTAAGTATTCTGAGCTAGCACTGGATAACAGATCAGTGGCTGAGATTCTACATATCATAAGGAATCCTGTTGATATTCTTGATTTATCAATTTCACCCTCAATTTCAAGCAAACAATATATTTTGATGTTTGTGGCCTGTGAGAAGCAGCTATACTGATGTCAGTGATGTATTTTGTGAACAGAAATTGGGCAGGAATCCATTATATCTATTGCTGATGGAGATGCTGATGATGGCTATGATCTGTGTTGCTGCTTGAGAATCTGATAAATTCCAAAGTCCTTACTGATGCTTGAATTCATATTGAGGTAAATTTTCCTAGATGGCACTGAAGATCAGACTGATGTCTGAGATAATACCTGATACAGGAAATTCTCTTTATGTTTACTGATAAATGGATATAGCCCCAGATGTTTAAAATGAAATGTACTGTGATGTCTATGTTACTACCTGAAACCTGAAGCTATATTAATGTCAGAGTGGCATGATAGGAATGGCAATCATGAGGGAATGTATTACTATTGATTATGGAGACCTAATTTATGGTGGTGATCTGTGTTGGTGCGATCTGGTGAATTTGACAGTCCATCCTGATTCTCAAGGTGATATTGAGGTAAGTATTCTGAGCTAGCACTTGCAATCCAATTGATGTTTGAGATCAAACATTCTACAGGAAATTCTGTTGAAGACTCTAATACATTCATGTTGGCCCATAGTTAACCATGTAATTTATAAGATCTATACTACTACCAAAAGAGCCAGAGATGTCAAAAAAGAAAGAAATCAAAACAAAAACAAAAACAAAAACAAAAAAAAAAAACAAAACAAAACACAAAAAACAAAAAACAAAAAAAAAAAAACTTTCCTGCCACTGGATGTGCATGGCCATAATATCTTCTGCACTCTTAATCTATATTAAACATAGTGTTGTATACTTGGCAACATATACCATGGAACGATTTCATTGGCAAATACATTGTCAGTGATCACTGTGCTACTGAGAGCCATGTTAATAACAGTAATCCAAATTGCCTACAGAAACTATGTTGATGTCAATCATCATCCAGAAGCCCTGTTTAAACCCATAGTACATGATGATTCTGGGGAGATAGTTAATGTCAAGGATCCAGGAGGCCAGCAACTTCCACAGAGAATTTAACAATACAGTTTTCTCAGAATATTTTTATTTTTGAAGTCTGAGATGTTATTTTGAGTAACATGTATAGTGGCAACTATCACCATTGTATATCCATTAGACTTCAGGTTTCCAGCAGGTATGATGTCAGTTATCCCTGCTCCCATGTGGGACCATAATAATATGAGTGTCTCTGAATATCAATGGAAATTTACTTACATCAATTATCCATGTTCCTGTCTATTTTAGATGAAGTGTACTCCCAGCCTAACCATTTTGATGTCATGATGCATCCTACTACTAGAGAAGAGGTTTCTCTACAAGGTCCTATTAGGTATCTGAAAATGTCTGAATGTGCATGATATTTCCTGGCAAAGACAAGATGGTATACCCAGATAAATGCTGCCATAGGCACCAAGGTCATGAGTGACCCTTGCTTTGGACCTTACTGCCACTTTGGACCTGATCCCAAATGCCAAGGGAAATATATTGGTGTCACTCATCAGTGACAATGGTCAATTTTGGAGAAGTTCCCGTGA
Source organism: Mus musculus (assembly GCF_000001635.26). NCBI lineage: Eukaryota > Metazoa > Chordata > Mammalia > Rodentia > Muridae > Mus > Mus musculus. The sequence goes on from NW_012132913.1 coordinate 132,884, forward strand.
GGTGCTGAGAAGAAGTTATATCCTTTTGTTTTAGAATAAAATGTTGCGTAGATATCTGTCAAGTCCATTAGTTTCATAACTTCTGTTACTTTCTCTGTGTCCCTTTTTAGTTTCTGTTTCCATGATCTGTCCATTGATGAAAGTGGTGTGTTGAAGTCTCCCATTATTACAGTGTGAGGTGCAATATGTGCTTTGAGCTTTACTAAAGTGTCTTTAATGAATGTGGCTGCCCTTGCATTTGGAGCATAGATATTCAAAATTGAGAGTTCCTCTTGGAGGATTTTACCTTTGATGAGTATGAAGTGCCCCTCCTTGTCTTTTTTGATAACTTTGGGTTGGAAGTTGATTTTATTCAATACCGAAATGGCTACTCCAGTTTGTTTCTTCAGGCCATTTGCTTGGAAAATTGTTTTCCAGCCTTTCACTCTGAGGTAGTGTCTGTCTTTTTCCCTGAGATGGGTTTCCTGCAAGCAGCAGAATGTTGGGTCCTGTTTGTGTAGCCAGTCTGTTAGTCTATGTCTTTTTATTGGGGAATTGAGTCCATTGATATTAAGAGATATTAAGGAAAAGTACTTGTTGCTTCCTTTTATTTTTGTTGTTAGAGTTGACATTCTGTTCTTGTGGCAGTCTTCTTTTTGGTTTGTTGAGGGATTAATTTCTTGCTTTTTCTAGGGTGTGATTTCTGTCCATGTATTTTGTTGTTGTTGTTGTTGTTGTGGTTTTCTGTTATTATTCTTAGAAGGGCTGGATTCATGGAAAGATAATGTGTGAATTTGGTTTTGTCGTGGAATAGTTTGGTTTCTCCATCTATGGTAATTGAGAGTTTGGCCGGGTATAGTAGCCTGGGCTGGCATTTGTGTTCTCTTAGTGTCTGTATAACATCTGACCAGGCTCTTCTGGCTTTCATAGACTCTGGTGAAAAGTCTGGTGTAATTCTGATAGGCCTGACTTTATACGTTACTTGACCTTTCTCCCTTACTGCATTTAATATTCTATCTTTATTTAGTGCATTTGTTGTTCTGATTATTATGTGTTGTGAGTAATTTCTTTTCTGGTCCCGTCTATTTGGAGTTCTGTAGGCTTCTTGTATGATCATGGGTATCTCTTTCTTTAGGTTTGGGAAGTTTTCTTCTACTATTTTGTTGAAGATATTTGCTGGCCCTTTTATTTTAAATTCTTCTTTCTCATCAAATCCTATTATTCATAGGTTTGGTCTTCTCATTTTGTCCTGTATTTCCTGGATGTTTTGAGTTAGGATCCTTTTGCATTTTTTATTTTCTTTGATTGTTGTGCCGATGTTCTCTAAGGAATCTTCTGCACCTGAGATTCTCTCTTCCATCTCTTGTCTTCTGTTGCTGATTCTCACATCTGTGGTTTCAGATTTCTTTCCTAGGATTTCTATCTCCAATGCTGCCTCACTTTGGGTTTTCTTTATTGTGTCTACCTCCCTTTTCAGGTCTACTATGGTTTTGTTCATTTCTCTCACCTTTTTGGATGTGTTTTCCTGTTTTTCTATAAGGACTTCTTCCTGTTTGTTTGTGTTTTCCTGTTTTTCCTTAAAGACTTGTAACTCTTTAGCAATGCTCTCCTGTATTTCTTTAAGTTAGTTATTAAAGTCCTTCTTGATGTCCTCTACCATCAACATGAGATACTCTTTTAAATCTGGGTCTAGCTTTTCGGTTGTGTTGGGGTGCCCAGGACTAGGTGGGGTGGGATTACTGCTTTCTGATGATGGTGAGTGGTCCTGATTTCTGTTAGTAGGATTCTTACTTTTGCCTTTCGCCATCTGGTAACCTCTGAGGCTAGCTGTTTTAGTTGTCTCTGGTTAGAGTTTGTTCCTCAGGTGACTCTGTTAGCCTCTATTAGCAGACCTGGAAGGCTAGCTCTCTCCTTAGTTTCAGTGGTTAGAGTATTCTCTGCAGGCAAGCTCTCTTCTTGCAGCAAAGGTGCCCAGGTATGTGGTGTTCGAACCTGCCTCCTGACAGAAGTTGTGTACTACTCACCAAAGGTCTTAAGATCCCATGGAGGGTCCTGTGTGGACCTTAGGGGTCTCCAGATACTCTGCACACAAGGAACCCCAGTGCTGGTGTGGATCAGAAGGGGCTTGGGACCCTGATTTGCCGGCTTTTCTGATTCCCTAATTAAGGCAGTCTCTGATCCCGCAGGATTAAATTGGAGCAGACGCTGTGTTCCACTCACCAGAGGTCTTAAGATCCCGTGGGGGATCCTGTGGGCGTTCTTGCGGGTGTCCGGAGACTCTGTGAGCAAGGTACCCCGGTGCTGGTATGGACTGGAAGGGAATTGTGACCTTGATCAGGCTGGTTTTTCTGCTTCCCTAATTAAGGCAGTCTCAGGTCCCTCGTGATTGGATTGGAGTAGATGGTGTGTTCCACTCACCAGAGGTCTTAAGATCCCATGTGGGATCCTGTGGGGGTCCTTGCAGGTGTCCGGAGACTCTGTGGGCAAGGAACCCCGGTGCTGGAGTGGACCAGCAAGGCCACCAGTAGCTTTCTTGAAACATATAACCTACATTGCTTCTGAAGGTATTGTTAATGCTAAGGGTCCCTTAGGCCATCAGAAAAATGTGAAGTTCAAGTTCAATAGTGTTGCCTATTTTCATGTTGAATTACATATTCTGGCATATGTTATGTTGAAAACATATCAATTGTGGTACCAGACAACGGTATATGTTCATGTTACTTCAGGCCTCCAGCATTCATGCCATTAATACCTGATGCCATTTGGGACAATATTGATATGAGGGTGTCCAACAGTCAATGGAATTATTGCAGATGTATGTTATCCATTTTTCTGCTCAATTTGTGCGAAGATTCTTACCATTGATAATAATTTTGGTTTCACTATGCATCCTGCCTCTTGAATTACCTTGATGTCCGTGATTCTTCTTGGCAACAGACTTCACTTTGTATGCCAGATGCCTGTTGTCATAGGCATCCAGGTCAGGGGTGAATCTTACTCCCAATTTAGACTAATTTATGACATCAGAGACCTCAAAGCAAAGTGAATCTGGCTCCCACTTTAGACTAATTAATGACACCAGAGACTCCAAAGGCCATACAGTCATTAATCCATGTTGTCACTGGTAACCATCTTGAGCTTTATAGTCAGAGTTTGTAGCAGGAATGGTGTAGCAACAAGTGTTACCTTTGAAGAGGTCCATGACATCTGAGATGCCCCAATCATAAATGTCTATTGTGAACATCATTGTCAGTACTGCTGCCTAAGTTTATAATGACAAAAGAGCTGTGTATTGTTATTGAAGTTCCCTTTGATGTCAGTGATCACATCTGAATGCTGAAGATATGCTGATATCATTGCTGTTTCCTGTGATAAGCAAGCATAATGGAATCTATTACATGAAGATCCTATTACTAATGGAGACCCTGGTAATGGTTATGAGCAGTGTTGCTTCTGGAAAAACTGCTGAATGCCAAGGTAAATGCTGATACACAATGCCATAGTCAGGTAAGTGTTGTTATCTGACACTAAATAGAAAATTGATGTCTGAGATCCTACTCACTACAGGAAGTTGTGTTGATGTCCCTGATGCAGTCATGTAGCTCCTGATGTGAAACATGTATGGTATTTTCATTATTATGATTCTTCCTGTAACAAAAAAAAAACAAACAAACTATGTTGATGCCAGTGATGTTTGCTGTGACCAGCAATTTTGATGGAGTCCAAGTTTGATTTTATTCCTATTGCTAATGGAAACCCTAGTGGTGGCTATGATCTGTGCTACAGCTTGAAAATATAATGAACCTCAAGGTCCACAATAATGCCCAAGTTTATTTTGAGGGAAGTATTCTTATCTGGTTCTGGAGATCAGATTAAAATCTGGAAACCTACCTGCAACAGGATCAACAGTTGGTATTTCTCATGTATATGTGTAGCTCACAATATCTAACATGTGATAAATATTGATACTTGTGATCCTGCTGGAAACATGAAGCTATTTTGAAATCAGTGATGCTGCTATGACCAGCAACCATGATGGGGTATTTTATTCCTGTTGCTAATTGAGACCCTGGTGATGGCTATGATCTGTGTTGTTTCATGAGAACATGATGAATTCAAAGGCCCATAGTGAAATGATAGGTTATATTGAGGTAAGTGTTCTCAGTAATGGAGATCAGATTGATATCTAAGATCCTAACAGCCACTACAAATTCTGATGATGTCACTGATACATGAATACATTGCATGATGCTGACTATGTAATGTGCAAGATCCTTACTGCCACCTGAAATAATGTGGATATCAGTGATTTATCCTGCAACTAAATAAGGCAATTATGACAATGATTTATTCTGGCCTGTGAATTGAGGTTGATGTCATTGATATATAACTGTCTACACACCCCATGGGATTGCCCTAGATCCATGCTACCATTTGCAACCTGGTTGCCAGTGATCCCTGCTGTCCCTGGTTACCATGTTAATATCACTGTTACATAGTTCCTGTAGAAATTATGGTGATATCAATCATCCATTCTGCCTCAAGTAGCCATGTTTAAACACACAGTCCATGATGCTTCTTGGATTATTGTTAATGCCAATGATCCCTGAGGCTAGCTGAGTCTTAGGTGAAGTTTTAGATAAATTCTGCTGCGTCACATCATGTTGAATTACATGTTCTGAGATATATTATGTGGAGGTCACATATAGTGTGGCAATGGACACTGTTGCTTATTATAAATACTTCAGGCGTTCAGCAGCCATGGCAGTGATACCTTCTGTCTTATGGGACCACATTAATATCATTGTCTCCTACTGCCAATGGAATCATTGTTGATGTCTGTTATCAATGCTTCTGTCGAATTTATGTCAAGTATCCTTCTACCAGTAAACATTTTGATATCATGATTCAAAGTGCCACTAGGGGAGTTTCTTTACATGGTAATATCTACCTTTGAAATTCTCTTGATATCCCTGGCAACTGATACCATGGTATATTTCAGATTCCTACTCACACAGGCAACCAGGCAGTGAGTGATCACTAATAACACTTTGGAACAAATTGGTATCAGTGATCCCAAATGCTAAGGAAACTGGCCAAGGGAATTGGGAAATTGATGTCACTCATCCATGCTGCCAGTGGTAACCATGTTGAGATCCTCAGTCAGTGTCTTTGAAGATGTCGTGATGTCTGTGATAAATCAACAAGAATAACGTGTTCTGAAGTTCATTGTCAGTACTGGTGCCTAAGGTCATAATGATATAAGTGCTGTGTGCTGCTACTGGACACATGTTTGATGCCACTGAACATATTTGCAACCTGAAGCTATGTTGAGGTCAGTGTTGTATTCTGCAACCAGAAATCATGATGAACACAATTCTTATTGCTTATGGAAACCTTGGTGATGTCTATGATCTGCTTTTTCTAGAGAACATACTGAATTCCAAAATTCATACTGACACTTGGTGTCATGTTGAGGTAAGTGCTCTTATGTAGCACTGGAGATCAGATTGACGCCTGAGATCCAACCTGCCACAGGTAATTTTGTTGATGTCCCTGATACTTTCATGGAGCACCTGCTATCATCCATGCAATGTACAATATTCTTACTACCACCAAAAGAGGTAGTGATGTCAGTGATCTATCTTGTTCCTGGAAAAGCGTTTTATGACCCTAATTTTTATGCCCTCTGAATCAATGCTGATGTCACTAATATATACCTGGCAACAGACACCGTGGTATTGTCTGAGAATATTGTTGACAATGGCAAAATTATTGTCAGTGATCCTAGTTGACACTGGAACCATGTTGACTTCACTAATGCACAGGTGCCACAGAAATGTGGATGATGTGAATCATGCATCCTGCCTCTAGTAGCCATGTTGAAATCCATTGTCTGTGTTGCTCCTGAAGGGACTGTAAATGTGAAGAATCCCTGAGACCGTCAGAATCTTCATTGAAGTTCACTCAATAATGCTATCTTAGGTCATGTTGAGTTACGTGTTCTGAGTTATGTTATGATGCGGTATATATATATATATATATATATATATATATATATATATATATATATATATATATATATATATATATTGGCATCAGATACCACTGTATGTCCATTATACTTCAGGCCTCTAGCAGTAAATATGTCAGTGATCCCTGATGAGTCTTCTGCCCAAATTCTGACTTTCATTAACTGCCAATGGAATTACTACTGATGACTGTTATCTATTCTTCTGTATAAAATCTCAGAAGTGTCTTGCCATTCATAAGCAATTTGATGTAACGATATGCCTGGCAACTGGAAAAGAAATTTGTTTACACGAAACCCTCTGAAAGTATTTTTATGTCCCTTGTACTTACTGGCAATGGACACTATGTTATATCAGAGATCCCTGCTGCCATAGACAAACAGATTAGGCGTGATTTCTACTCCCACTTTGGACAATATTGATGACATCTGTGATCCTGACTACCAAGGAAAATATATTGACATTACTGATTCATGCTGACACTGGTAACTACTTTGACACCCATAGTCTGTGTGGTCATTGAAAAGCTACATGATGTCTATGATAAATCAACCATAAGAATCTGTTGTAAAGTCCATGATAAGTATTGCTGCCTAAGTTCATAATAAGATAAGTACTGTTCGCTGTTACTGGAGAGTAGTTTGATGCCTGTAATCCTAACTGAAACCTGAAAATACCTTGATGTGGGTGCTGCATGCTGTGACCAGCAATAATGATGGAATCCACTTTTTTCTATTGCTGATGAAATACCCGTTGATGGCCATAATCTCTCCTATTGTTTGAGAACCTGCTGACTTACAATGTTCATGTTGATGGTAGAGGTCATGTTGAGGTAAGTGTTCTGAGGTGACACAGTAGATCAGATTGCTGTCTAAGATTCTATCTTCCATAAGAAATTCTGTTGATCTTCCTGCCTGCTATCAACCATGTAATATACATGGTTGTTACTGCCCCTAGAATTGCGCTGTCAAGATAAATAGTGCCACCTGATAAGAGGTGTATGATCATAATTTTTCTTCCCTTTTAATCTATGCTAATGACATTGACATATAAATGGCAATAGATTCCATGGCATGGCCTTCGTTACATGCTGTCATTGGCCACCTTGTCATTAGTGATCCCTGATACCATTGAGAACTATATTAATGTCTCTCATTCAAAGTGCCTACAGAAAATATGATGATATCCATTATGCTGCCTTCAGTGGCCTTGTTTAAACCCACAGTCCATGATACTTCTGATGAGACTGTTAATGTCCAGGATCTCTGAGACCATCTGAACATAAGGTGAAAATGTAGGTCTTACTGTTTCTCCATGTCATGTTCAGTTTCATATTCTGTTACACTGAGGACACATAGTGACAAAAGATAACATTTTTATATTCATGACATATCAGGCCTCAAGCACTTGTGATCACAGTAATCTCTGCTAACTTATGGGGCAACATAAATATGAGCGTCTCCAACTGCCTATAGAATCTCTACTGATATCAGCTATCCAAATTTTTCTGCTGTTATTTATGAGAAGTATGCTTTCAGCTGCAACAATTTTTATGTCAAAGATCCATCCTGTCATCAGAGAAGAGGATTCTGTACATAGTCATTCATGTCCTCTTAAATATTTTGATGGCCTTGATACTTCCTGACAACAAACGAGGTGCTATATACAAGTTCTAAGCTGCCACTGGCAACCAGGTCCTGAGGGATTGTTACTTCCTCTTTGGAACAGGTAATGACATCAGAGATCCCAACTTCCCAAATGCCAAGTTAAAAGTATTGACATTACTTATCGATAAAGCATCTGGTAAACATGTTGAGATTCATAGATAGTCTTGACTTTGAAGAGTCTGACTTTGAATTCTGTCCTGTCTATGATCCTTTAGTCAAAGAGTCAATTGTAAAGTTCATGATCAATATTGCTGCCTAATGTCATAATGAGTTAAGTGCTGTGTGCTGCTACTGGAGATACTTTTGACACCTGGGATGGTACTTAAAACCTGAAACTATGTTGATATGGGTAATGAATGGTTTGGCCAGCAATAATGATGGATTCCATTGTTTCTATTACTGAAGTTGATGGAAACCCTGATCATAAGGATGATCTCTGCTGCTGTTTAAGGTAATTCCATATTTTATGGTCCATACTGACACTGGTTATCATATTGAGGTACAGGATCTGAGGTGCACTGCATATCACATTGATATCTGAGATCCTATTGGCCACAGGAAATTCTGTTGATATCCCTGATGTATGCATGTAGCCCCTGCTCTGGACCATGCGTTCACTAATATATACATCTTTGGAAGACAAATCGATCTGTCTATACTCTTTGATACCACAAGCAACAATGTTGTCATTGATCCTTTCTCCCATTTAGGGCCACATTAATATGAATGATTCCAACTGTCATTGGAATCTATACTGATGTCAGTGATGCTTGCTTCTCTCACCTGTGAGAATGTCCTTTATGAGATATATATACTCTTAGCTGTGATAATTTTGAAGTCAATGCTCCATTCTGACACTATAGATGTGATTTCTGTTCATGGTTCTCCCTGCTCTCTGAAACAATCATGATGTTCTGATTCTTCCTGGCAATAGATGCCATGGTATATCCAAGAACTTTGATGCCAGAGGCAACCAGGATGTTAATGATACCTACTGACAGTTTGGACCAGATTGTGATACCAATTGTCCTATTTGCTAAGATAAATATGTTGATTTTACTCTCCCATTGTACCATTTGTAACCACATGTGCTGACTCTGAAGATCTTGGTAATGTCTATGATCACTGTGGACAAAAGCATCAATTATGAAATGCATGGTCAGAACTTCTACCCAAGATCCCAATGAGGTTAGTAGTGTGTTTTCCTATTGGAAACTTGTTTCAAGCCTCTGATGTGACTTATAACCTGAACCTATGTTGCTTTCACTGCTATATGCTAAACACAGAAAACATGATGGTATCCATAGTTTCTATTCCTTGAAAGACCCTATTGATGTCAATGATCTGTTTTGCTGCATGAGAACAGACTGAATTCCAAGGTTCATATTGATGTACAAAGTTATACATTGAGGTGAATGTTCTGAGCTGGCATTGGGGATAAGCTTGATGTCTGAGAGCTTACCTGCTGCTGAAAACTGTGCTGATATATCTGATACATGAATGTATTTTCTTTTTGTAGACCTTGTTTTGGGTAATATCCTTGCTGTTGCAAGAAGAGATTTGATGTAATTGATCTCTCCTGCCACCAGAGAAAATATTTATGTCCATAATTGAATCTTTTCAATATCAGTGATACACTTGTCAGCAGACACCATACTATATCTATAATTCTTACCCCTAATAGCAAACATCATAGTAGAGATTTGTGCTGCCACTTTGGACCATGATGATATCAGTGATTCCCAACTACCTATAGTAAAATTATGATGATAGCCATCCATAGTGCTACATGTAACTCTGTTCATATCTATAGACTGTGCTGCCTATGAAGATCTTGCTAAAATCTATTATCCCTACTGCTAGAAGACTCTGTCTTGAAATTCTTGGTAACTACTGTTGCCTAAGTCATGTTTACTTAAGTGTACTGTGTTACAATCAGTTATGGTTTTCATGCCTGGTACCTGACTGCCTTCTGACATCAGTAATCACGACAGTGATTATTGTACCTCTCAAGATATTATGGGGCACAGGAATCTATGAAATGTCCATGATTTAAGCATATAGCCCCTCCTGGTTTTTTTTTAATAATTTATATGCTCTTTACTGAAACCAGAAGAACTGATCACAGTATCATTCATCCATCCTGGCAATGGAGAAGACGCTTATGTTAATACTATTCCCAGGTTCTGAATCTATGCTGATGTCAAAGATACACCTGGAAACAGTAACCATGTTTTTCCCCCCAAGATATGTGCTACCACAGGCAACCTTGATTTCAGTGACCCCTTTTGGAAATCAGTACCATATTAATATCAATAATTCAAAGTGCTGTTAGAAAGTATTTTGATGTCCATAAACAATGATTGCACTAGCATCCATATTGAAATGTATCGTCTGTGATGCTTCTGATGGAATTGTTCATATCAAGGAGCCCTGTGGGAACCAGAGTCTATTCTGAACTTTAAGGTCAATACTGCTGCTTGAGGTCATGTTGTGAAGTGTTCTAAGATATGTTATATTGATTTTATTGTTTTAATGTGGGAAAAGATACCATTGTTGTATGTCCACAATCCTTGATACCAGGATCATCCAGGATCATCCAGGATGTCCATGTTCTCTGATGCCACTTGGAACATTAATACAAGCTACTCCAAATGCCACCAAAATATATACTGATATCATCAATCCACACTTCTGCCATCTGACACCATGTTAGGTATATGATGTGTACTGCCAGCTCTAACCAATTTGATGTCAAAAGTCTATCCTGCCACTAGAGTGGACATTACTGTCTATGGTCTTATATGTCCTCTGAAACTGTGTACATGCCAATGATACCTCCTAGCAACAAACTACATGGTTCATCTCAGATGATGGCTGCCATTAGCCACAAGAAGATGAGGGATTCTTGCTGTCAGTTTGGACCCTATTGATTATATCATTGATCTCAGTTGCATAGGAAAATATCTTGATGTCACTTAATACTGCTGCCTTTGGTAACCATGTTGATATCCCTAGTCAGTTTTTGCTCTCAAGAGCTTGGTGATGTCTGTGAGCCCTACTGCCAGAAGAATCTATCTTGAAGTTCATGGACAGTACTGCTACCTACTTCATGTGGAGTGTTCTGACTTCCACCTCAGATATGTGTGTGTTCCTACTTACAATTGGAAGCTATACTAATATTAATAATACTTGATTTTACCAGCAAAAAAGATGGTATACATAGGTATTATTGAGATCCTACCTGACACAAGTAACTATAGTGAATTCCTTGATGCATATATGCAGCCCTCAATGCAGATCATATTAATTAAATACCCTTTTTGACACCAGATTCGCAATTGATGTCAATGATCCATCCTGCCACTGGAGAAGAAATTTATTTGCATGATCTCTTCTTCCCTCTGAGTCTATGATAATATCACTGATTTTTCTTGCAATAAACATCATGGAATCTATACTGATGTTGGACCTGCACTCTGCAACAAATGTGTACGAGCCCAAGCTTCAGCCTGTATATGCTCCTTGGTTGCTAGTTCAGTATCTGAGAGCCTCAGTGATCCAAGTTGTTTGATTGTGTTGGTATTCCTTTGGAGCTCTTATCCCCCTTGGGGCCCTCAATTTTCTGCCCAACACTACCATAAGAGACCCAAGCTCCATTCAATATTTGGCTGTGGGTTTCTGTGTCTGTCTGAGTCAGCTGCTGAGTAGAAACTCCTAGAGGTCAACATGCTTCTGTCTGCAGTCCTATCACTGTATCATTAATGCTGTCAGGGATTGTTTGTTGCCCATGGGATGGGTCACTAGTTTGGCCAGTTATTGATTTGCCATTGCATTAGTGTTTTTTCTATCCCTTGTCAATGTATTTCTCATAAACAGAATAAAATTTAGGTCCAAAGTTTGAAGATGTGTTGGTGTGACGATAGCTTCACTGGAGTTCCTACATAGACACAAGATGTGGACCATTCAGATTCCATAGCACAATATTGTAAGTCACAGTTAATATCATCCACTTTGATATTTGAGTACCTTCCCTTTCCCAGGTCTCAGTCTCATCGTCAACATGCCACACCCCTACACTCTATACCCCTGCAAGTTTCAGTTTTCCCTTCATTCTCATGGTCATCTAGAAATCTACCCTGCCCCTACTCACACTGGATTCTGAACACTGCCATGTCATTACCCATTCTTTCTCTCACTCACTTAATTTTGCCCATCTCCTGCTCATGATTTTTTTTAAGTGAGATTCAAGCATCCTCACTTTGTCCTTTCTTCTTGTTTAGCTTCCTTGGGTCTGTGGAGTACAGCAAGTTTATCCTGTATTTTAAGACTAATTTCAATTTATAAGTGACTACATGCCATACATGTCCTTTGGGGTCTGGGTTAACTAGCTCAGGATGATATTCTCCATTCCATCTATTTTCCTACAAAATCCATGATGTGTTTGTTTTTAATAGCTCTATAGTACTCCACTGTGTAGATGTGTCACATTTTCTTTATCCATCTGTCAGTTGAGGGACATCTAGGCTGTTTCCAGTTTCTGGCTATTATGAATAAAGCTATGAGCATGGTTGAGCAAGTGTCCTTTTGGGGACAGTGGAGTATCTTTTGGGTATATGCACAGGAGTGGTATAGCTGGCTCTTGAATAGAACTTGAATAGAATATTTACAGTTTTCTAAGAAACACCAAATTGATTTCCAATGTTTATGCAGAAGTTTGCAGTTCCACCAGCAATTGAGGTATGTTCCCCTTGATCCACATCCTCACTAACATGTATTACCAATTGAATTTGTGATGATAGCCAATATGACTATAGTATGATAGAATCTCAGAGATTGTTTAATTTGCATTTCCCTAATGACAAAGCACATTGAACATTTCTTTAAGTGCTTCTTGGCCATTTAAGATTCTTCTGCTGTGAATTATCCGTACCTAATTTTTCACCTAGGTTATTTGGTTTTTTGGAGGTTAACTTCTTGAGTTTTTGGTAAATTTTGGACATTAGTCCTCTATGGGATGTCCGTTAAGAGAAAAATTTTCATAATGTGTAGGTTGCTGATTTGTACTATGGGCTATGTCCTTTGGTTTACAGAAGCTTTCCAGTTTCATGAGGTCCCATTTATCAGTTCTTGATCTTAGAACCTGAAGTATTGGTGTTCTGTTCAGGAACTTGTTTCCTGTACCAATGTGTTGAACCTATTTCCTACTATCTCTTCTATGAGATAAAGTGTATCTGATTAATGTTGAGGTCTTTGGTCCATTTGTACTTCAGTTTTGTGCATGATATATGTGGATCTATTTGCATTCTTCTACATGCAGACATCCAATTAGACCAGCAGTATTTGTTGAAGATGCCTCCTTTTTCCATGTATTCTTTTATATTCTTTTTCAAAAATCAAATGTCCATAGGTTTGTGGGGCCATCTCAGGATCGTCCATTCAATTTAATTGATCCACCAGTTTGTTCCTATAGTAATAGAATGCAGCTTTTAATATTATTTCTCTGTATTATAAACCAAGGACAGGTATGGTGGTACCTCTGGAAGTTCTTTTATTGGTTAAGATTGTTTTAGCTATCCTGGGTTTTTTATCTGTATGAATCTTAGAATTGTTCTTTCAATGTCTGGAAAGAATTGTGTTAGAATTTTGATAGGGATTGCATTAAATCTATAAATTGCTTTTGGTCAGATGATCATTTTCAATATGTTAGTCCTACTGCCCCATGAGCATTGAAGATCTTTCCATTTCTGATATGTTCATCAGTTTCTTTCTTCAGAGAATTGAAGTTCTTCTCATTGAAGTTCTTATACATGCTCGATTAGAGTTACACAATGATATTTTATATTGTTCATGTCTATTGTAAAGAGTTGTATTTTCCTAATTTATTTGTTGGCCCATTTATCATTTATCAAAGGAGGGCAGGCTATGTATTATTTTAGAAATAACTTTATATTCAGCTGTTTTGCTGGAGGTGTTTATCAGCTTGCTTATGTTTACTATAATATTATCTGCAAATAGTGATACATTGACCTCTTCCTTTCTACTTTGTGTCTCTGTGAACTCCATCAGTTAACTTATTGCTCTGGGTAGAAAGTTTAATACTATATTAAATAAATAGTGAGTGAGTGGGGTGCATTCACTTGTCTCCAATTTAGTGGAACTGTTTTAAGTTTCTCTACATTTAATTTTATGTTGTCCATTGGCTTTCCATATACTGCTTTGATTATGTTTATGTATGTGCCTTATATCCCTGATCTCAAACTTTTGACATGAAGGGGTGGTGAATTTTGTTGAAGGCCTTTTCATCATATTATGAGATGATCATGTGAATATTTTCTTTCAATTTGTTGATATGGTGGATTATGTGGATTGGTTTTCAGATATTGAGCCATCCCGCATCCCTGGGATGAAGCCTACTTGATCATCATGGATGATAGTCTTGATGTATTTCTGAATGGAGTCAAAGTCGCACTTAAAGAAATGTTCAAAGTTCTTAGTTATATGGGACTGCAAATCAAAACAACCCTGAGATTCCACCCTAAACCAAACAGAATGCCTAAGAACAAGAGCTCATGTGACAGCACATGCTGGTGAGAATGTAGAACCCGAGGAACACTCCCTTATTGCTGGTGGGATTGCAGGTTGGTACAACCACTATGGGAAACAATCTGGCTTTTCTTCAGAAAATTGGAAATAGTTCTACCTGAAGAACCAGTTCGACTAATTTGGGCATATATCCAAAATATGCCCCACCATTCCACAGGGCCATGTGCTCCACTATGTTCATAGTAGCCTTACATGTAATAGCTGGAAACAACCCAGATGTCTCTCAATAGAAGAGTAGAGACAGAAAATGTGGTTTCTTTACATAATGGAATATTATTCAGCTATTAAGAATGAGGAAATCATGAGTTTTTCAGGCAAATTGTTAGAAATGGAAATTATAATCATGAGTTAAGTATCTCAGACCCAAAAGGACATTCATAGTATATACTCACTAGTAAGTGGATATTAGCCAAAAAGTACAGAATACCTATGATACAACCTACTGAACTTAAGAAATTTAAAAACAGAAAGGCACAAGTGAGGATACTTCAGTAACATTTGAGGGTGAAGAAAATAATCATAGGAGTCAGGGGGAAGGAGCAACCTGGGTGTGAGTAGGGAGATGGAACAGAAATGGGAACAGGATCAGTTAGGTGGGACAGGAAAGAAGCCCAGAGTGTTAGAAGAATGAGTGGAAATATGCAGGTTTCAGAGTGGGGTCGAGGTACCATGGACCTCTAGAAAGTGCCATGGACCTTGGAGTTAAGACTCTCAGGACTTAGTGATATGCTCAACAGTGGGGAAAGGGAACTTAAAAAGCGTCCACCTCCAGTAGATAGACAGGGCTTCAGGTAGAGAGATGGGGTTACCAAAACACAGTTAAAATTTCTGACCCAGAATTGTTCCTGTGTAACAGTACAAAAATGGAGAAGAGATGAAGGGAAAGGTGGTCCAGTAAAGACCCAACTTGGAATTCCTCTCAAGGGCTGGATCAAAGAACTGACATTATTACTGATGCAATGGTGTGCTGACAGACAGGAGCCTAGCATTGTTTGGCCTCCTAGAAGCCCAAAAAGCAGCTGAATTATTCAGTTGCAGATACTTATACCTAGAAATTGGACTGAAGTCGAGACCCCAATGGTGGAATTAGAGGAAGGATGAAAGAAGCTGAAGGGAAGAGTGACCCCATAGGAATACCAGTAGTATCAACTAATATGGATGCCTAGAAGCTCCCAGATACTGACCACCAGCAAGGCAGCATGCCAGAGCTGGCTGGAGTACCCTGACACACATATAGCATAGGATTGCCTAGTCTTGCCTTACTGGGAGAATATGTGCCTAATCTTCAAGTGACTTGAGACCCCATGGAGTGTGAAGGTCCAGTATATGTGTGAGAGTATCTTCTTGGAAGAGGGGCAGGGGGGAGGAGGAATGTGATGAAGAACTGTGAAGGGGGGGACCAGGAGCAGAAGCAAATGCTAGATTCCAATATATATACATACATACATACATACATACATATAATATTCAAGGTCATCTTCAGCTCCATAGTTAATTTGAAGCCTACCCTGATATACATAAGACCCTGTCTAATAAAAATAATATTAACTATACTCATGCTAATAGAAATATATTTCCAGTTGGAATTGTCCCACTTAAATTTAGGATAACTAAGCCCTTTGCTGGATTCTATTTGCCCTCAACTTATGATAACTATTGTTTTTCAACCTGTCAAGAAAAAAATGAGACCTCTAATGTCCTACAATCAAAAGGTGTTCCTATGACATGGACACAAACGGAAGTAAACCTATGATAAGCAGACTTGAGTTAAAATGCTTAAAACGGCTCCAGTGTGGAGACAGTGTCTTTTTGTGTCATTCTGATTTTCTTAAAAATTGGATATTTTATTCACTTACATTTCAAATGTTATCCCTTTCCAGGTTTTCCCTCTGTAAATACCCTATTCCAACCCCCTTTACCCTACTTCCATGAGGATGCTCCCCCTCTGACCTATCTACTCCTGCCTCACTGCCCTAGCATTCCTCTACACTGGGACAGCAAACCTTCACAGGACCAAGGGCCTCTTCTCCCATTGATGTCAGATAAGGCCCCTTCAGCTTCTTGAGTACTTCCCCTTACTCCTCCACTGGCATCCCTTTGCTCAGTCCAATGGTTGGCTGTGAGCATCCACATCTGTATTGGTCAGGATCTAGAAGACACTCTTCAGAAGACAGCTGTATCAGGCTCCTGTCAGCAAGCACTTCTTGGAATCAGCTATAGTGTCTGGGTTTGGTGTCTGCATTTGGGATGGATCCCCAGGTAGGGTAGTCTCTGGATAACATTTCCTTCAGTCTTTGATCCACTCTTTTTTGCTATATTTCCTATAGAAAGGAGTAATTATGAATTAAAATTTTGGAACTGAGTGTGGGACCCATCCTTCAAACATGCCAACCTCTGGATATGGTCTTTACAGGTTCTCTCTCCCCTTTCGTGGTATATTTTGGCTAATGTAATCCTGTTGGAGTCCTGTGAGTTCCTTGCTTTTGGCATTGGGGACTTTCTGGTTGCTACACCCAGTTACCCATCCCCTATTGCTATACACTGCTATTCAGGTTCCTGACCCACATTACATCTCCTCCATCTCCTCTGATATATGATTCTTCCCTCTTTTTCACCTACCCCTCTTCTCTTACATCCCAGTTCCTTTCACCCTCTATTTCCATTGAGTATTTTGTTACCCTTTCTATGTAGGGCTTAAGCATTCACACTGGTCTTCCTTCTGCTTGAACTTCATTTGCTCCATGAGTTGTATCTTGGGTATTCTATGTTCTTTGACTAATATTCACTTATAAGTGAGTACATACCATATATGGTCTTTTGTGACTGAGTTACATCACTCAAGACAATAGTTTTTATTTCATTTTTTTTCAATTTTTAATTAGCTATTTTCTTCATTTACATTTCAAATGCTATCCCGAAAATCTCCTATACCCTCCTCTGTGCACTGCTTCCCAACCCACCTACTCCCACTTCTTGGCCCTGCATTCCCCTGTACTGGGGCATATAAAGTTTGCAAGACCAAGGGGCCTCTCTCTTCCCAATGATGGCTGACTAGGCCACCTTCTGCTACATATGTAGAAAGAGAAAGAAGATCTGAGGGCGCTGGTTAGTTAAATTTTTGTTCCACCTATAGGGTTGCAGACGCCTTTAGCTCCTTGGGTATATTCTCTAGCTCCACCATTGGGGCCCTGAGTTCTATCCAATAAATGACTATGAGCATCCACTTTTGTATTTGCCAGGCACTGGAATATCCTCACAAGAGACAGCTATATCAGGGTCCTTTCAGCAAAATCTTGCTGGCATGTACAATAGTATCTGTGTTTGGTTGCTGATTATAGGATGGATCCCTAGATGGGTTAGTCTCTAGATGGTCCATCCTTTCATCTTAGCTCCAAACTTTGTCTCTGTAACTCCTTCCACGTGTGTTTTGTTCCCTATTCTAAGGAGAAATGAAGTATCCACCCATTGGTCTTCCTGCTTCTTGATTTTCTTGTGCTTTGAAAATTGTACCTTGGCCTTCTGCTCCACTTGAGCCCCGGGCTACCTTGCAAGCAGAGTCTCGCCCAACACCCGCAAGGGTCCACACAGGATTCCCCACGGGATCCTAAGACCTCTGGTGAGTGAAACACAGCGCCTGCCCCAATCCAATCGCATGGAACCTCAGACTGCAGTACATAGGGAAGCAGGCTACCCGGGCCTGATCTGGGGCACAAGCCCCTTCCGCTCCACTCGAGCCCCGGGCTACCTTGCCAGCAGATTATTGCCCAACATCCGCAAGGGCCCACACAGGACTCCCCACGGGATCCTAAGACCTCTGGTGAGTGGAACACAGCACCTGCCCCAATCCAATCGCATGGAACCTCAGACTGCAGTACATAGGGAAGCAGGCTGCCCGGGCCTGATCTGGGGCACAAGCCCCTTCTGCTCCATTCGAGCCCCAGGCTACCTTGCCGGCAGAGTCTTGCCCAACACCCGCAAGGGCCCACACAAGACTCCCCAAGGGATCCTAAGACCTCTGTTGAGTGGAACACAACTTGTCCCAGGAGTCTGGTTCGAACACCAGATATCTGGGTACCTTCCCTGCAAGAAGAGAGCTTGCCTGTAGATAATACTCTGCCCACTGAAACTAAGGAGAGTGCTACCCTCCATGTCTGCTTATAGAGGCTAACAGAGTCACCTGAAGAACAAGCTCTTAACAGTGATAACTAAAACAGCTAGCTTCAGAGATTACCAGATGGCGAAAGGCAAACGTAAGAATCCTACTAACAGAAATCAAGACCACTCACCATCATCAGAACGCAGCACTCCCACCCCACCTAGTCCTGGGCACCCCAACACAACCGAAAATCTAGACACAGATTTAAAAACATTTCTCATGATGATGATAGAGGACATAAAGAAGGACTTTCATAAGTCACTTAAAGAATTACAGGAGAGCACTGCTAAAGAGTTACAGGCCCTTAAAGAAAAGCAGGAAAATACAGCCAAACAGGTAGAAGTCATTAAAGAAAAACAGGAAAACACATCCAAACAGGTAATGGAAATGAACAAAACCATACTAGAACTAAAAAGGGAAGTAGACACAATAAAGAAAACCCAAAGCGAGGCAACGCTAGAGATAGAAACCCTAGGAAAGAGATCTGGAACCATAGATGCGAGCATCAGCAACAGAATACAAGAAATGGAAGAGAGAATCTCAGGTGCAGAAGATTTCATAGAGAACATCGACACAACAGTCAAAGAAAATACAAAATGCAAAAGGATCCTAACTCAAAACATCCAGGTAATCCAGGAAACAATGAGAAGACCAAACCTACAGATAATAGGAATTGATGAGAATGAAGATTTTCAACTTAAAGGGCCAGCTAATATCTTCAACAAAATAATAGACGAAAACTTCCCAAACATAAAGAAAGAGATGCCCATGATCATACAAGAAGCCTAGAGAACTCCAAATAGACGGGACCAGAAAAGAAATTCCTCCCGACACATAATAATCAGAACAACAAATGCACTAAATAAAGATAGAATATTAAAAGCAGTAAGGGAGAAAGGTCAAGTAACATTTAAAGGAAGGCCTATCAGAATTACACCAGACTTTTCACCAGAGACTATGAAAGCCAGAAGAGCCTGGACAGATGTTATACAGACACTAAGAGAACACAAATGCCAGCCCAGGCTACTATACCCGGCCAAACTCTCAATTACCATAGATGGAGAAACCAAAGTATTCCACGACAAAACCAAATTCACACAATATCTTTCTACGAATCCAGCCCTTCAAAGGATAATAACAGAAAAGAAGCAATACAAGGACGGAAATCATGCCCTAGAACAAGCAAGAAAGTAATCACTCAACAAACCAAAAAGAAGACTGCCACAAGAACAGAATGCCAACTCTAACAACAAAAAAAAAAGGAAGCAACAAGTACTTTTCCTTAATATCTCTTAATATCAATGGACTCAATTCCCCAATAAAAAGACATAAACTAACAGACTGGCTACATAAACAGGACCCAACATTCTGCTGCTTACAGGAAACCCATCTCAGGGAAAAAGACAGACACTACCTCAGAGTGAAAGGCTGGAAAACAATTTTTCAAGCAAATGGACTGAAGAAATAAGCTGGAGTAGCCATTTTAATATCGGATAAAATCGACTTCCAACCCAAAGTTATCAAAAAGACAAGGAGGAACAATTCATACTCATCAAAGGTAAAATCCTCCAAGAGGAACTCTCAATTCTGAATATCTACGCACCAAATGCAAGGGCAGCCACATTCATTAAAGACACTTTAGTAAAGCTCAAAGCACACATTGCACCTCACACAATAATAGTGGGAGATTTCAACACAACATTTACTTCAATGGACAGATCGTGGAAACAGAAACTAAACAGGGACACAGTGAAACTAACAGAAGTTATGAAACAAATGGACCTGACAGATATCTACAGAACATTTTTTCATAAAACAAAAGGATATACCTTCTTCTCAGCACCTCACGGGACCTTCTCCAAAATTGGCCATATAATTGGTCACAAAACAGACCTCAACAGATACAAAAATGTTGAAATTGTCCCATGTATCCTATGAGACCACCATGGCCTAAATCTGATCTTCAAAAACAACATAAATAATGGAAAGCCAACATTCACATGGAAACTGAATAACACCCTTCTCAATGATACCTTGGTCAAGGAAGGAAGAAAGAAAGAAATTAAAGACTTTTTAGAGTTTAATGAAAATGAAGCCACAACATACCCAAACCTATGGGACACAATGAAAGCATTTCTAAGAGGGAAACTCATAGCTCTGAGTGCCTCCAAGAAGAAACGGGAGAGAGCACATACTAGCAGCTTGACAACACATCTAAAAGCTCTAGAAAAAAAGGAAGCAAATTCACCCAAGAGGAGTAGAAGGCAGGAAATAATCAAACTCAGGGGTGAAATCAACCAAGTGGAAACAAGAAGAACTATTCAAAGAATTAACCAAACGAGGAGTTGGTTCTTTGAGAAAATCAACAAGATAGATAAACCCTTAGCTAGACTCACTAAAGGGCACAGGGACAAAATCCTAATTAACAAAATCAGAAATGAAAAGGAGACATAACAAAAGATCCTGAAGAAATCCAAAACACCATCAGATCCTTCTACAAAAGGCTATACTCAACAAAACTGGAAAACCTGGACGAAATGGACAAATTTCTGGACAGATACCAGGTACCAAAGTTGAATCAGGATCAAGTTGACCATCTAAACAGTCCCATATCACCTAAAGAAATAGAAGCAGTTATTAATAGTCTCCCAGCCAAAAAAAGCCCAGGACCAGACGGGTTTAGTTCAGAGTTCTATCAGACCGTCAAAGAAGATCTAATTCCAGTTCTGCACAAACTATTTCACAAAATAGAAGTAGAAGGTACTCTACCCAACTCATTTTATTAAGCCACTATTACTCTGATACCTAAACCACAGAAAGACCCAACAAAGATAGAGAACTTCAGACCAATTTCTCTTATGAATATCGATGCAAAAATCCTCCAAAAAATTCTCGCTAACCGAATCCAAGAACACATTAAAGCAATCATCCATCCTGACCAAGTAGGTTTTATTCCAGGGATGCAGGGATGGTTTAATATACGAAAATCCATCAATGTAATCCATTATATAAACAAACTCAAAGACAAAAACCACATGATTATCTCGTTAGATGCAGAAAAAGCATTTGACAAGATCCAACACCCATTCATGATAAAAGTTTTGGAAAGATCAGGAATTCAAGGCCCATACCTAAACATGACAAAAGCAATATACAGCAAACCAGTAGCCAACATCAAAGTAAATGGAGAGAAGCTGGAAGCAATCCCACTAAAGTCAGGGACTAGACAAGGCTGCCCACTTTCTCCCTACCTTTTCAACATAGTACTTGAAGTATTAGCCAGAGCAATTCGACAACAAAAGGAGATCAAGGGGATACAAATTGGAAAAGAGGAAGTCAAAATATCACTTTTTGCAGATGATATGATAGTATATATAAGTGACCCTAAATATTCTACCAGAGAACTCCTAAACCTGATAAACAGCTTCGGTGAAGTAGCTGGATATAAAATAAACTCAAACAAGTCAATGGCCTTTCTCTATACAACGAATAAACTGGCTGAGAAAGAATTTAGGGAAACAACACCCTTCTCAATATTCACAAATAATATAAAATATCTTGGTGTGACTCTAACTAAGGAAATGAAAGATCTGTATGATAAAAACTTCAAATCTCTGAAGAAAGAATTTAAAGAAGATCTCAGAAGATGGAAAGATCTCCATTGCTCATGGATTGGCAGGATCAACATTGTAAAAATGGCTATCTTGCCAAAAGCAATCTACAGATTCAATGCAATCCCCATCAAAATTCCAACTCAATTCTTCAACGAATTGGAAGGAGCAATTTGCAAATTTGTCTGGAATAACAAAAAACCTAGGATAGCAAAAAGTTTTCTCAAGGATAAAAGAACTTCTGGTGGAATCACCATGCCAGACCTAAAGCTTTACTACAGAGCAATTGTGATAAAAACTGCATGGTACTGGTATAGAGACAGACAAGTAGACCAATGGAATAGAATTGAAGACCCAGAAATGAACCCACACACCTATGGTCACTTGATCTTCGACAAGGGAGCTAAAACCATCCAGTGGAAGAAAGACAGCATTTTCAACAATTGGTGCTGGCACAACTGGTTGTTATCTTGTAGAAGAATGCGAATAGATCCATACTTATCTCCTTGTACTAAGGTCAAATCTAAGTGGATCAAGGAACTTCACATAAAACCAGAGACACTGAAATTTATAGAGGAGAAAGTGGGGAAAAGCCTTGAAGATATGGACACAGGGGAAAAATTCCTGAACAGAACAGCAATGGCTTGTGCTGTAAGATCGAGAATCGACAAATGGGACCTAATGAATCTCCAAAGCTTTGCAAGGCAAAAGACACTGTAAATAAGGCAAAAAGACCAGCAACAGATTGGGAAAGGATCTTTACCTATCCTAAATCAGATAGGGGACTAATATCCAACATATATAAAGAACTCAAGAAGGTGGACTTCAGAAAATCAAATAACCCCATTAAAAAATGGGGCTCAGAACTGAACAAAGAATTCTCACCTGAGGAATACCGAATGGCAGAGAAGCACCTAAAAAAATGTTCAACATCCTTAATCATCAGGGAAATGCAAATCAAAACAACCCTGAGATTCCACCTCACACCAGTCAAAATGGCTAAGATCAAAAATTCAGGTGACAGCAGATGCTGGCGTGGATGTGGAGAAAGAGGAACACTCCTCTATTGTTGGTGGGATTGCAGGCTTGTACAACCACTCTGGAAATCAGTCTGGCGGTTCCTCAGAAAATTGGACATAGTACTACCGTAGGATCCAGCAATACCTCTCCTGGGCATATATCCAGAAGAAGCCCCAACTGGTAAGAAGGACACATGCTCCACTATGTTCATAGCAGCCTTATTTATAATAGCCAGAAGCTGGAAAGAACCCAGATGCCCCTCAACAGAGGAATGGATACAGAAAATGTGGTACATCTACACAATGGAGTCCTACTCAGCTATTAAAAAGAATGAATTTATGAAATTCCTAGGCAAATGGATGGACCTGGAGGGCATCATCCTGAGTGAGGTAACACATTCACAAAGGAACTCACACAATATGTACTCACTGATAAGTGGATATAGCCCCAAACCTATGATACCCAAGATATAAAATACAATTTGCTAAACACATGAAACTCAAAAAGAATGAAGACTGAAGTGTGGACACTATGCCCCTCCTTAGAAGTAGGAACAAAACACCCATGGAAGGAGTTACAAAGACAAAGTTTGGAGCTGAGATGAAAGGATGGACCATGTAGAGACTGCCATATCCAGGGATCCACCCCATAATCAGCATCCAAACGCTGACACCATTGCATATATTAGCAAGATTTTATCGAAAGGACCCAGATGTAGCTGTCTCTTGTGAGACTATGCCGGGTCCTAATAAACACAGAAGTGGATGCTCACAGTCAGCTATTGGATGGATCACAGGGCTCCCAATGGAGGAGCTAGAGAAAGTACCGAAGGAGCTAAAGGGATCTGCAACCCTATAGGTGGAACAACATTATGAACTAACCAGTACCCCGGAGCTCTTGACTCTAGCTGCATATGTATCAAAAGATGGCCTAGTCGGCCATCACTGGAAAGAGAGGCCCATTGGACTTGCAAACTTTATATATCCCAGTACAGGGGAATGCCAGGGCCAAAAAGGGGGAGTAGGTGGGTAGGGGAGTGGGGGTGGGTGGGGGTGGGGGACTTTTGGTATAGCATTGGAAATGTAAATGAGCTAAATACCTAATAAAAATTGGAAAAAAAAAGAAAAAAAAAAGAAAATTGTATCTTGGATATTCTAAGTTTCTTGGATAATATCCACTTATCAGTGAGTGCATATCTTGTGACTTCTTTTGTGATTGGGCTACCTCACTTAAGATAATATATGCCAGACACCTCCATTTGCCCAAGAATTTCATAAATCCATTATTTTTAATAGCTGAGTAGTATTCCCTTGTGTAAATGTACCACATTTTCTGTATCCATTTCTCTGTTTGGGGACATCTGGGTTGTTTCCAGCTTTTGGGTATTATAAATAAGACTACTATGAACATAGAGGAGCATGTGTCCTTCTTCTGGGTATATGCCCAGGAGAGGTATTGCTGCATCTTCAAGTAGTACAATGTCCAATGTTCTGATGAACCGCCAGACTGATTTCCAGAGTGGTTATACAAGGATGCAATGCCACCAGCAATGGAGGAGTGTTCCTCTTTCTTCACATCCTTGCCAGCATCTGCTGTCACCTGAATTTTCAAACTTAGCCATTCTGACTGGTGTGAGGTGGAATCTTAGGGTTGTTTTGATTTGCATTTCCCTGATGATTAAGGATGTTGAACATTTTTCAGGTGCTTCTCAGCCCTTCAGTATTCCTCACTTGGGAATTCATTGTTTAGCTCTGTACCACATTTTTTAATGGGGTTACTTGAATTTCTGTGGTCCAGCTTCTTGAGCTCCTTATATATATTGGATATTATTTTCCTATCAGATTTAGGATTAAAAAAAATCCTTTCCCAATCTGTTGGTGGCCTTTTTTGTCTTATTGACAGTGTCTTTTGCCTTACAGAAATTTTGCAATTTTATGAGGTCCCATTTGTTAATTCTTGATCTTACTGCACAAGCCATTGCTGTTCTGTTCAGGAATTGTTCCCTTTTGCCTATAACTTCGAGTCATTTACCCACTTTATCCTCTATAAAATTCAGTCTGGTTTTATGTGGAGTTCTTTGATGTACTTAGATTTGGACTTTGTAAAAAAGATAAGAATGGCTCAATTTGCATTCTTCTAAATGATAACCTCCCATTGTGCCAGCACCATTTGTTGAAAATGCTTTTTTTCCAATGGATGGTTTATGTCCCTTGTCAAAGGTCAAGTGACCATAGGTGTGTGAGTTCATTGCTAGGTCTTCAATTCTATTTCATTGATCTCCCTGTCTGTCACTGTACTAGTACCATGCAGTTTTTATCAAAATTACTCTGTAGTACAGCTTGAGATCAGGCATTGTGATTCCACCAGAGTTTCTTTTATTTTTGAGAATAGTTTTTGCTATCTCAGTTTTTTGTCATCCAGATGAATATGCAAATTGACCTTTCTAACTCAGTGATGAATTGATTTGGATTATTGATGGGAATTGCATTGAATCTGTAGATTTCTGTTGGCAGGATAGCCATTTTTCTATATTAATTCTGCCAATCCATGAACATGGGATATCTTTCCTTCTTCTGAGATCTTCAATTGTTTTCGTCAGAGACTTGAAATTCTTGTCATACAGATCTTTCACTTCCTAAGAGTCACACCAATGTGTTTTGTATTTTTTGTAACTATTGTGAAGGGTGTTGTTTCACTAATTTCTTTCTCAGCCTGTTTATCCTTTGAGTAGAGAAAGACCACTGATTTGTTTGAGTTAATTTTATATCCAGCTACTGTACTGAAGCCATTTATCAGGTTCAGGAATTCTCTGGTGGAATTTTTAGGATCACTTATATATACAATCATATCATCTGCAAATAGTGATATTTTGACTTCTTTCCAATTTTTATCCCCTTGATCTCCTTTTGTTGTAGTATTGCTCTGGCTAGGACTTCAAGTACTATATTGAATAGGTAGGGAGAACGTGGGCAGCCTTGTCTATTCCCTTATTTTAGTGGGATTGCTTCCAGTTTCACTCCATTTGGTTTGATATTGGCTACTGGTTTGCTGTATATTGCTTTTATTTTGTTTAGGTATGGGCCTTCAATTCCTGATCTTTCTATGCCTTTTATCATGAAGGGTTGTTGGATTTTGTCAAATGCTTTCTCAGCAACTAATGATATTATCATGTGATTTTTGTTTTGGAGTTTGTTTATGTAGTGGATTATTTTTTAAATTGTTGCTGTAGGTGTGATATGACACGGGCTAAATTGCGATAGTGTTGACCTGGTGCTGATTCCACTAGGGGTTGACTGAGGAAAATGGGATTAGAAAATTCTAAACAGGGATTTGTCTGCAATCTTCAAGAGCTGCTTCAGGCTATCGGAGTAGGGATTGAAGAACTATTGTTAGAATATTTTTCAGATTACATTGATAGCTTTCCGTATATTAAACCATCCCTTTATCCCTGGGATGAAGCCTACTTGGTCTTGATGGATGATTGTTTTGATGTGTTCTTGGGTTTGGTTTTCAAGGATTTTATTGAGAATTTTTTCATCAATATCCGTAAGGGAAATTGGTCTGAAGTTTTCTTTCTTTGATGGATTTTTGTAGGGTTTAGGTATTAGAGTATTTGTGGCTTCATATAATGAATTGGGTAGAGTACCTTCTGATTCTATTTTGTGGACTAGTATGAGGAGAGTTGGAATTAGGTCTTCTTTGAAGGTCTGATAGAACCTAAATGCATCTGGTCCTGGGATTTTTTTTTTTTTTTTTTTTTTTTTTGGTTGGGAGACTATTAATGACCGCTTCTATTTCTTTAGGGAAAATGGGACTGTTCAGGTCTTTAATCTGATCCTGATTTAACTTTGGCACCTGATATCTGTCTGGGAAGTATCCATTTCATCCAGGTTTTCTAGTTTTGTTGAATATAGCCTTTTGTAGTAGGATCTGATGTTGTTTTGGATTTCCTCAGGTTCTGTTGTTATATCTCACTTTTAATTTTTGATTTTGTTAATTAGGATACTGTCCCTGTGCCCTCTCCTTAGTCTGGTTAAGGGTTTATCTAACTTGTTGATTTTCGCAAAGAAACAGCCCCCGGTTTTGTTGATTCTTTGAATAGATCTTTTTGTTTCCAATTGGTTGATTTCTGCTCTAAGTTTGATTATTTCCTACTGTCTACTCCTCTTGGGAGGACTCCCTTCCTTTAGTTCTAGAGCTTCTAGTTCTGTTCTCAGTCTGCTAGTGTGTGCTCAATCTAGTTTCTTTTTGGAGGCACTCAGGGCTGTAAATTTTCCTCTTAGGACTGCTTTCATTGTGTCCCATAAATTTGGGTATGTTGTGGCTTCATTTTCATTAAATGTTAAAAAGTCTTTAATCTCTTTCTTTATTTCTTCCTTGACCAAGATATCATTGAGTATATTGTTGTTTATTCTCCACATAAATGTTGGTATTCTCTTATTTATGTTGTTATTGAAGATCAGCCTTAGTCCATGGTGATCTGATAGGTTGAATGGGATAATTTCAAGATTTTTTTTATCTATTGAGGCCTGTTTTGGGACCCATTATATGGTCAATTTTGGAGGAGGTACCATGAGGTGCTGAGAAGAAGTTATATCCTTTTGTTTTAGGATAAAATGTTCTGTATATGTCTGTTAAATCCATGTGTATCATAACTTCTGTTAGTGTCCATGAGTCTCTGTTTAGTTTATGATTCTAGGATCTGTCCATTGGTGAGAGTGGGGTGTTGAGGTCTCCCACTATTTTTGTGTGTGGTACAATGTGTACTTTGAGCTTTACTAAAGTTTCTTTAATGAATGTGGCTGCCCTTGCATTTGGAGCATAGATATTTAGAACTGATAGTTCTTTTTGGAGGATTTTACCTTTATGAGTATGAAACACCCCTCCCTGTCTTTTTTGATAACTTTGGGTTGGAAGTCAATTTTATTCGATATTAGAATGGCTACTCCCACTTGTTTCTTCAGACCATTTGCTTGGAAAATTGTTTTTCAGCCTTTTATTCTGATGTAGAATCTGTCTTTCTTCTCGAGGTGGGTTATCTGCAAGCAGCAAAATGTTGGGTCCTGTTTGTGTAGTCAGTCTATTAGTCTATGTCTTTTTATTGGGGAATTTAGTCCATTGATGTTAAGAGAAACTAAAGAAAAGTAGTTGTTGCTTCCTGTTATTTTTCTTGTTAAAGTTGGGATTCTGTTCTTGTGGTTGTCTTATTTTAGGTTTGTTGAAGGATTACTTTCTTGATTTTTCTCGGGTGTAGTTTCCATCTCTGTGTTGGTGTTTTCCCTTTATTATCCTTTGAAGGGCTAGATTCATGGAAAGATATTGTGTGAATTTGTTTTTATCATGGAATACTTTGGTTTCTCCATCTATGTTAATTGAGATTTTTGCTGGTGTATATTAGCCTGGGCTGGCATTTGTGCTCTCTTAGGTACTGTATAACATCCGTCCAGGATCTTCTGGCTTTCATAGTCTCTACTGATAAGTGTGGTATAATTCTAATAGGTCTGCCTTTATATGTTACTTGAGTGTTTTCCCCTATTGCTTTTAATATTCTGTCTTTATTTAGTGCATTTGTTGTTCTGGTTATTATGTGTTAGGAGAAATTTCTTTTCTGGTTCAGCCTATTTGGAATTCTGTAGGCTTCTTGTATGTTCATGGGAATCTCTTTCTTTAGGTATTGGAAACTTTCTTCTATAACTTTGTTGAAGATATTTGCTGGCCCTTTAAGTTGAGAATCTTCATTCTCGTCTACTATTATCCATAGGTTTGGTCTTCTCATTGTGTTCTGGATTTCTTGAATGTTTTGAGTTGGGATCTTTTTCATTTTGCATTTTCTTTCATTGTTGTGTTCATGTTACCTATGGAATCTTCTGCGTCTGAGATTCTCTCTTCCATCTCTTGTATTCTGTTGATGATGCTCACATCTATGTTTCCTGATTTCTTTCCTAGGTTATTTATCTCCAGAGTTGGTTCACTTTAGGTTTTCTCCATTGTTTCTACTTCTATTTTTAGATCTTGGATTTTTTTTTATTCAATTCCATTACCTGTTTGGTTGTGTTTTCCTGTAATTCTTTAAGGGATTTTTGTGTTTCTTCTACCAGTTTAGCAGTGTTTACCTGTAGTTCTTTAAGGACTTCTACTTGTTTATCAGTGTTCTCCTTTAATTCCTTGAGGGATTTCTGTGCTTCCTCTTTAAGGGCTTCTACCTGTTTAGCCGTGTTCTCCTGTATTTCTTTAAGTAAGTTATTAATGTACTTCTTAAAATCTTCTACCACCATCACGAGATATGATTTTAAATGTGAGTCTTGGTTGTCGGGTGTGTTGGGGTATCCAGGACTTTCTGTGGTGGGCTTACTGGATTCTTATCATGCCCAGTGTTCTTGGTTTCTGTTAGTAAGATTTTTACCTTTGCCTCTCACCATCTGGTAATCTCTGTTGTTAATGTTCAAGCTGTCTCTGGCTGGAGCTTGGTCCTCCTGTGATTCTGTTAGCCTCTGTCAGCACTCCTGAGAATCCAACTCTCACCTGAATCCCAGTCTCAGATTGCTCTCTGCAGGCAAGTTCTCCTCTTGGAAGCAGGTGTCCAGAAGTCTGGAGCTTTGATCCACCTCCTGAGTCCAGGTGTCAGAGCCCTCCCTGGAGGCAGACTCTCCTATGACAAGGAAGGTGCCCAGGTGTTTGGGTCTCAGCTCTGCCTCCTGGCTGAGGATGAAGGCCCGAAGGGAACCTTTCCAAGAAGCTCTTTTGCTTCTGTCGCCCACATGCCCTCCAGTGCTCAAGAGGTCTTGGGTGTGCTAGAGGTCCTGCAGAGTGGAGATTTCTCTGGGGCCCTCAACACCTTTGGCCGTGTTAACACAGAAGATGGTGGGGCTGGCCCCGATGGAAAGAATCCCAGCCTCTTGTTGGGCAGGTTTCCTTTGTCCCTGTTCCTGCTGGCACAAGACCCTTCTCGACTCTTTGGAGCTGATGTTGTGTTCCACTCACCTGTGATCCAGAGGTCCCAGGTGTGCTAGGGGTCCTGTGGCATGGAGAGTCCTCTGGGGCTCTTGGCGCCCTCTGGTAGGTTCAGTCGGAATATGGCAGGGCTGGCCTGACCTGAATGGATCCCAGTCTCTGTTCAGGTGTTGTTCCTTTGTCCCTGTTCCTGCTGGCACAAGACCCTCTGTGATTCTTTGGAGCTGATGTTGCATTGTACTCACCCATGATCCCAAGGTGATCCCTAGTTACTATGGCGTGGAGAGTACTCTAGGGCCCTTGGCAGCCTCCGGCGGGTTCAGGTAGAAGATAGTGGGGCAGGATGACAGTTTTTGATCTTAGCCATTCCCACTGGTATGAGGTGGAGTCTCAGGGTTGTTTTGATTTGCATTTCTCTAATGACTACAGATGTTTCTTTAGGTGCTTCTTGGCCATTCATGTTTCTTCAGTTGAGAAATCTGTTTAGCTTTGTTCATTATTTTACTAGGGTTATTTGGTTCTCTGGAGTCTAACATCTTTTGTTCTTTATATATATATTCCAAATAACACTTGCAAGGAAGTTGTTTGTTTGCTCCCCAACAATGTCAAGCTTGGGCACATTCCCTCCAGCTACACTATCAGGGTTCATGGGTATGGGTTTTCCTATTTTACCCCAATTTCAATGCTATATACATTGGGAATCATGGCTTTTGAGACACAGTGGCCCTCAGTACGTGAGTTTCACATATATTTAACCAATTACACACAGGAAATATTTGTAAGACAATAAGTAATCTGTATTGAACATTTCTTGACTTTTTTCTTTCATTCCCTAAATAATACGATACAACCATTTATATAGAATGTACATTTTATTATGTATTATAAATCCCCAAGAGGTTGTTTAGAGTATGTGGGAGGATTGTGCAGGTTACAAGCAAATAATGTGGTATTATAGAGGGGACTTGAGCACCTGGAGACTTTGTTATTTGTAGAGATTTCTGAAGCCCACCCTTGAGAGGAACAAGTATATGATGTGGTCCCGAATATGGGTTGAACAATATGAGATAGTAGCAAATAGTTTTAGCAAATCACAAGGATAATTCACATCGTGGCCTTCCAGTGGATAGATATGTGATGGAGTTGAGCCTTTAGCGAAAACAACTTTGCAATTCCCTTTAAGGCAGGCAGGCCATGGTTCTCTAAATCCTGGAGAATCCTGTGGGAAGATCTTAGGAGGTAAGTGCTAATGATGAGGCAGGAATGTATTGGGGAGGAAGCGAAGTCTCTTTTGTTAAGGATTTCTTTCACTACTCTGCACACACCCTTGAGTTTGCTTCCTGCCAATCATCATCAATACAAATGATAGAGAAAATACATGGATCTGAACAGAAAAGAAAGTGAAGGTTAACATCACTTTTAAATAAAACTAAAGGAGCTGGAGTGATGGCTCAGCTGTTGAAAGCACTATTTCTTTTTCTAGAGGACTCACAGTGAATTCCCAGCACCCACATTGCAGCTAACAACTGTCTTTAATTTCAGTTGCATGGAAATTAATGCCTGCTTCTGAGCTCTGCAAGCACAAGGCACAAGTGTGGGACCCATACATATATGTGAGCTAAGCATTTATATATAAAATCTTTTTAAAAGTCTCACAAATTTTAGAATAAACTAAAGCAACCAAGATGAAAGCAGGAATCAAATTTTTAAAAATCTTTTTCCCTTCCTTCCTTCCTTCCTTCCTTCCTTCCTTCCTTCGTTCCTTCCTTCCTTCCTTCCTTCTTTTTTTTAAAGTAGGATATCACATATCCTAGGAGTTACTCAGAATCATTATTTTTTTCTAAAGGTTTATTTTTATTCATGTGTATATGTGTGTTATTGTTCATGTAAGTGTCACATGTGTACAGCTCTCCATGGTGACTAAAAGAGGGTGTCAGACCCATTGGAGCTATGGGCAGTTATGAGCTGCCAAATATGGGTGTGTGGGACTGAATTCTGGTCCTCTAGAAGAGCAGCAAGCACTCTTTACTTACCCAGTGATCTCTCCAGTCCCTCAGACATACCATGCACTCACAGTTAGCCTTTAATTTCTGATCCTCACAACCCTACATCCAAAGATCTCCCTGTACCATCATGACCAGCAGGATGAAATTTCTTGAAAACCTGGAATAAGTTTGTTAATAACAGCTCATGACCAGGAGAGAGCTAAGTGTTCTATATAAGTCAAGCATATGAAGAAAGTTAACATTACATTCTCCATAAATATCAGAATACCATTTATGATACATTTATCCACTGTATATATGATATATATTTTCCCATATCCATATGATATATATATATATATATATATATATATATATATATATATATATCCATTCAAGCACTAAAAAGACATGTATGGTATGCATTTGTTTAAATATAGATGCTAGCATTTAAGTCTTTGATAAGTCACAATCCATATAAACACAGAGATTAGGTAAAGAGTGTGGAAATAAATTAGAGGGAAGAATATTCAAAGGAGGAAAAATAGAATTATAGACTTATGGGTGGGGATATATGGGGATTGGAAGTGAACTAAATAAAGATGGGGAAGGAACAGGAAGTGCAGTCGAGTGCCTATGGGGAGGGAGAGTTATAACTAAGGACTATTTGTGGGTGGGTGTATGTAGGTAATGGATGTAAAGACTAAATAGAGATGGAGAAGGAAGAGGAAGGGCAGATAAATGCCTATAGAGAGGGAGAGTTATAACTTAGGACCATTTGTTGGGTCATATGAATCTTCTTAAAATATATATGCATATGTAAGAAATGTAAACGGAATCACTAAATAAAGAATAAAATAAACCAACTGGACACTACTCAGTACTAAATGAAACCCCAGTGGTTAGAATGGGTTACATATAAGGGAGTTTTTGGCCAAAAGGGACACACACAAACCCACAAAGAAAGAATCCAGGCTATTGAAAATGCTGTTTATTTGTTTTCCACAAACGAAAGGTAATTCCCTATTGGTGACAATAATGCCTACGTAAACCATTGAACCAAGAGAAATCAAGCTGGTGCTTAAATAGAGACCACACAAAATGACAAGTGCTGATGGTACTGGAAGGCACTCCTCAAGCTACCAAGGGAGGAAGGTAAATATCAATCCAGCTACAAAAGTTTTAATCTTTAATAGAAAAGTGTCTGCCAGATATACTTGTATAATAGTTTCACAAAAGTTCTAAGAGCAACCAACAAATATTTTTTTTCCTGATTTGAAGCCCAATCTGAAACAAAGAGAGGTATCTATACTCAAGAGAACCTTTCTGTGTTTGCTTGCCTGTATCCTTCCTTTCCCTCCCTGCCTCACCCACCTCCAAACAGGGACACAGACAACACAGGTCTTTTTACACTCAGCTTCTCCATGTGAATAAAGAATTGGGAGACAAAGGTACACAGGGCTCCAGACCAGGTAATTCATTGATATAAAGAGAGAAATATAACCTCTTGATACTTAACGATGGCATAAAGATATTCTCCTCTAATAATTCTTACTGGATACTCATATTTTGTCTAACGTGGGTGCCACAGGAACTTTGGGTTTAAATACTTGTTTGACAGGCTGCCTCTTATAAGCTGGTGTAGCACTTAAAGATGGGAAATTTCACCTGTGGTTTGGGACTACCTAGGGAGTATTAGTCACTGACTCCAAGTAGTGAGAACAGTTATAATCACCTGCTATGAATAGGTATTAATAATAAAGTCTGTGTCTCTAGGTAAAGAGCATACTTGATATTATAATAGGTATTAATTAAATAGATGTCTGTGTCTCCTGGTAGAGAGCATAACAAATAGAAGGTTTAAATAAATGTCTGTAGCTCTTGGTAAAGAGCACAACAGAAAACAGAAAAGATAGCTGCTCTAGGAGGAAAGTGTATTATTCATGGGAAATTTCACCTGTGGTTCAGAACTAGATAGGGAATATTAGTCACTGACTCCAATAGAGCAGTGATAATCACCTGCTATGAACAGGTATTAATTAATAGAAGTCTGTAGCTCCAGGTAGAGAACATAACAGATAGCTGGTATAACAGGTATTAGTGGAAGGTTTAATTAATTCCTTTAAGGATGGTATAAAGATATATTGCTCTAATAAGTATTACAGGGTACTCATATTCTGTCTAACGTGGGCTTCTAGGGAATTTTGGGGTTAAATCCTGATTTGACAAGCTACTGCTTATAAACAAATATAGAAAGGAATGGAAAAGGGAAAATGGGAAAAGGGAAAAAGGGAAAGGGAAAGGTAAAGAAAGGAAAGAAAGGGAAGAGGAAAGGACAATGAAAATGATAGGAAAGAGGAAATGAAAGGAAAGGAGAAAGGAAAGGGGAAAAGAAAGAAAAGGAAAGAGGAAAGGAGAAGGAAAGGAAAATAGAAGTGTGAATCACTTGTTTTAAAGATAGTATAATAAAGTTTGCAGGAGAGTCATATTCTGTCTAAAGTGGGCTCCATGGGAATTTGGGGATAATATCCTGACATGACAAATTAGAAAGACCTAAATAGGCTAAAATGTGTGTGGTTTTGTGTATTGTGGTTGTTGTATTATTCCTATGGGACAGAGGATAACCAAATGGTTTTCCTTGTTACCAGCTGAAGGATATGCTAATTTGTGGAACAGGTTTTGTCATCTGTTTTTGGAAAAGGTGATTAAAGTACTTACACCTTCCAGAGTTATATGGATCAGATTTGGTAGAGGGAGACACTTAAAAATTAGATTCCAGAGAATCAAATAACAAGTTTGTCTTATTCAGGGTTTCTATTCCTGCACAAACCTCATGACGAAGAAGCAAGTTGGGGAGGAAAGGGTTTATTCAGCTTAAAATTCCATACTGCTGTTTATCACCAAGGAAGTCAGGACGGGAACTCAAGCAGGTCAGGAAGCAGGAGCTGATGCAGAGGCCATGGAGGGATGTTCTTTACTGGCTTGCTTCCCCTGGCTTACTCAGCCTGCTCTCTTATAGAACCCAAGACTAACAGCCCAGAAATGGTTCCACCGACAAGGGGCCTTTCCCCTTTGATCACTAATTGAGAAAATGCCTTACAGTTGTATCTCATGGAGTCATTTCCCCAACTGAAGCTCCTTTCTCTGTGATAACTCCAGCTATGTCAAGTTGACACAAAACTAGCCAGCACAAAGTTTATCTTTATGGTACTAAAATTTTGTTTTTAGATTTATATATTACAGAATATACAACCTTGGTGAATTTCATGATCAGACATGCTGAACTGACCTCCCTGAACCCCTGTCGTCTTGGATTTTCATCTGGATCCAGTCAGGACACAGACATCAGAGATGAATACAATCATTGGTATGGCCTTCATAAGGCCTACTAACTCGCACATTTCCCTAGTCTTCCCCCTACCTTCAAACTTATCGCAACACCCATATTCAGCTTGAAGAAGTCATGAAGAGTTGTCATCCAAGTTCCCTAAGCTTCAGCGCTGGGGGTGGTTATTATAGGTTGTTTTAGATACAAAAAATTTTGAAGTTCGGGGCTTAGACCCAGTCCTTCTATTGCTGCTATTATAATCAGATCTGAGATGTTTAAGCAGGTGAGTTAAGGGCCAAATCGGAAATTCATGGCTATGAGATTATTGTTTGGGTGTTTTCAGTTATTTTAATTAGAAATGGCTGAGAGAAGTTAACAGACAACAGTCTAGATTACTTCACATAGATAGCTGGTTTTCAAAACATCAGAACTCCACAGAATGTGAGCTTTAATATTATTTATTCACATGTTGTTAAGACACGTCTGCTCCTGACAGGTTTCCCTTTTTTGATTCAAAGAAGAAACTGAGTATCTTTGAGGTACTCCATTTGTGACAAAATAACCACTAGGCAAGAATTGCCTCATTTCATCTACAGACATAATACAGTTCAAAGAAAGGATACAATTACAGGTTAGGACAGCTTGATTCAGATGAGACAGAGTAGGCTAATCCTTAATATTACTGTATCTGAAAGTCTGTCAGATGACCCTGGCCAGTAGGATGAATACCGATGCTCCAATGTGTGGAAGTAAGGGACTATCCAGGTGATCAGTTGTCTCTATAAATTGGTTAAGTTTTGGAAGCTGTAGTAGGCTTCCTATATATTTTCAGTTAATATCAGTGGTTCTTGAAATTCTGATGGGGTTGAAAAACTACATAGTCTCCTAGAGAACTGAGGGTTTTTACTTTAAGAGGAACAGATTTGAGAGGATGTTTTTCAGATGGCATTGTATCTAAAGACCAGTGATAGCCAGGCGCAGAACCTGGCTTTACCTAAGGATAGATGACAGAGGTTCTATTTAATTAACAACCATAATGAACTGGGTTTTAGGTCTCTTGTAATTTATAAATAACAAAATAGTAATAGTTATGTTCAATTGTATCTGAGATAAAATAGTCTTTTAATTGGACAGAAAAGGGGAAATGTTGTCGGTAGCCATGGGGATAATTATATTTGATATTAATTCCATTCTCCTGTGAGTGGCTGCAAACAAGGAGTTAGTCAGCACTCAGGTGATTTCCTATAAACCTGCTTCCCACCTTAATTTGTAAAATAAAGGAAAGCTGATGATTGGGCAGGTAAAAGGGAAGGTGTAGTGGAAGGTGGGAGAGAGAAGAAGGAGAAAATGGAAGAGGGAGAGGATGCAGAGGTGGAGCAAAAGAAAGAAAAGCAGAGCAGAAGCCCATCGCCTGGGGAAACTGCAAGTTCTAAGGGGTCTCATAAGCTGTGGAAGATAGTAGCATAGTGGTAGATCTGTCCAATCTTGGTGCAAAGCATGTAATCATATTTGTTGTGTTTTCATTGCTGGGGCATATTTGGGAGGAGATTTACCTCAACACCATGGTGTTATCACAATGCTGTTAAAAATGACTGTCTTGGGGATTTCCTTATACTCGGTGGTCATCCTGATAGCTGAGGGTACCAGGCCAATGTCCAGTTCTGGATGTTGTAATCCCCTAATGAAGCATAATGCAACTATAACCCTGTTTTCAGTGTCCATGATAGTATTTCTGACATATTTACACACTTGGTGAAAAAAGCAAGCTTTAAGAATCACAAGCAATTTTACATGTATATTTTGATGGATAGAGTAAACGGTCAACCACTTTACATATATAGTCATATTTGATATGGAACACAGCTCCAACTTTACTTTTCTCACACTGCTTACTTATCTGTGTAAAATGTTTCAGGTAGTATAAAATGAAAGGTGATTACTTTTTGTTTTCTTCTCGTGAATAATTATGAGTATATGTAAGGAAAAGCATCTTCCAAATATACTCCCACAATGATCTGTTCATAAATTATGGATAAAAAAACAAATTTCCTCCTAGAATCCACATTATATTTATATCTAAGCAACTTGTTATAGATTAACCATGTGTAAGCAAGCAAGGTAACTTTTTTTTTCAGCCAGTTACTCTTACTGGTAGACTGATATTTGCTTTTATAAAGAAAGTGTCTATTACTTTATTATTTAATCACAAAAATTGATGCTATAAAAATCTTTTTTTTAAATTAGGCATTTTCCTCATTTACATATCCAATGCTATCCCAAAAGTGCCCCATACCCTCCCCACCACTCCCCTACCCACCCTTTTTGGCCCTGGCATTCCCATGTACTGGGGCATATAGAGTTTGCAAGTCCAATGGGCCTCTCTTTCCAATGATGGCCCACTAGGCCATCTTTCGATACATATGCAGCATGAGTCAAGAGCTCTGGGGTACTGGTTACTTCATAATGTTGTTCCACCTATAGGGTTGCAGATCCCTTTAGTTCCTTGGGTATTTTCTCTAGCTCCTCCATTGGGGTCCCTGTGATCCATCCAATAACTGACTGTGAGCATCCACTTATGTGTTTGCTAGGCCCCGGCATAGTCTCACTAGAGATAGCTATATCAGGGTCCTATCAGCAAAATCTTGCTAGTGTATACAATGGTGTCAGCATTTGGAGGCTGAATATGGGATGGATCCCTGGATATGGGAGTCTATAGATGGTCCTTTCTTTTATCTCTGTTCCAAACTTTGTCTCTGTATCTCTTTTTATGGGTGTTTTGTTCCCAATTCTAAGAAGGGGAAAGTGTCCACACTTTGGTCTTCGTTCTTCTTGAGTTTCATGTGTTTTGCAAATTGTAACTTATATCTTGGGTATTCTAAGTTTCTGGGCTAATATTCACTTATCAGTGAGTACATATCATTTGAGTTCTTTTGTGATTGGGTTACCTCACTCATGCTAATGCCCTCCAAGACCAACCATTTGCCTAGGAATTTCATAGATTCATTCTTTTTAATAGCTGAGTAGTACTCTATTGTGAAAATGTACCGCAATGTTTGTATACATCCCTCTCTTGAGGGGCATCTGGGTTCTTTCCAGATTCTGGCTATTATAAATAAGGCTGCTATGAACATAGTGGAGCATGTTTCTTTCTTACTAGTTGGACCATCTTCTGCATATATTCCCAGGAGAGGTAATGAGGGATCCTCAGATAGTACCATGTCCAGTTTTCTGAGAATCCTCCAGACAGATTTCCAGAGTGGTTGTACAAGCTTGCAATCCCATCAACAGTGTAGGACTGTTACTCTTTCTCCACATCCTCACCAGCATCTGCTGTCACCTGAATTTTTTACCTTAGCCATTCTGACTGGTGTTAGATGGAATCTCAGGGTTATTTTGATTTGCATTTCCCTGATGATTAAGAATACTGAACGTTTTTTTTAGGTGTTTTTCAGCCATTCGATATTCCTCAGGTGAGAATTCTTTGTTTAGCTCTGAGCCCCATTTTTTCATGGGGTTATTTGTTTTTCTGGAGTCTACCTTCTTGAGTTCTTTATATATATTGGATATTAGTCCTCTATCTGATTTAGGATAGGTAAAGATACTTTCCCAATCTGTTGGTGGCCTTTTTGTCTTATTGACAGTGTCTTTTGCCTTACAGAAGCTTTGCAAGTTTATGAGGTCCCACTTGTCAATTCTTGATCTTACAGCACAAGCCATTGCTGTTCTATTCAGGAATTTTTCCCCTGTGCCAATATCTTCGAGGCTTTTACCCACTTTCTCCTCTATATGTTCCAGTGTCTCTGGTTTTATGTGGAGCTCCTTGATCCACTTAGATTTAACCTTAGTACAAGGAGATAGGAATGGATCAATTCCCATTCTTCTACATGATAACCACCAGTTGTGCCAGCACCATTTAATGAAAATGCTGTCTTTTCTCCACTGGATGGTTTCAGCTCCCTTGTGGAAGATCAAGTGACCATAGGTGTATGGGTTCATTTCTGGGTCTTCAATTCTATTTCATTGTTCTACTTTTCTATCATTATACCAGTACCATGAAGTTTTATATCACAGTTACTCTGTAGTAAAACTTTAGGTCAGGCATGTTGAGTCCACCAGAGGTTCTTTTATCCTTGGGAAAAGTTTTTGCTATCCTAGGTTTTTTGTTATTCTAGGTGAATTTGCAGATTTTTCTTTCTAATTCTTTGAAGAATTGAGTTGGAATTTTAATGGGGATTGCATTGAATCTGTAGATTGCTTTTGGCAAAATACCCATTTTACAATGTTGATCCTGACAATCCATGAGCATGGGGGATCTTTTCTTTTTCTGATATCTTCTTTTATTTCTTTCTTCAGAAACTTGAAGTTCTGATCATACAGATCTTTCACTTCCCTAGTTAGAGTCACACCAAGGTATTTTATAATATTTGTGAATATTGAGAAGGGTGTTGTTTCCCTAATTTCTTTCTCAGCCTGTTTATTCTTTGTGTAGAGAAAGGCCATTGACATGTTTGAGTTAATTTTATATCCATATACTTCGCTGAAGCTGTTTATCAGGTTTGGGTAATTCTTTAAATAGTTCTTCTTGTTTCCACTTGGTTGATTTTGACCCTGAGTTTGATTATTTCCTGCTGTCTACCACTCTTGGGTGAAATTGCTTTTTTTTTTTTCTAGAGCTTTTAGGTGTGTGGTAAAGCTCCTAGTGTGTGCTCTCTCTAGTTTCTTTTTGGAGGTACTCAGAGCTATGAGTTTCCCTCTTAGAAATGCTTTCATAGTGTCCCATAAGTTTGGGTATTTTGTGGCTTCATTTTCATTAAACTCTAAAAAGTCTTTAATTTCTTTCTTTATTCCTTCCTTGACCAAGGTATCATTGAGAAGAGTGTTGTTCAGTTTCCATGTGAATGTTGGCTTTCCATCATTTATGTTGTTATTGAAGATCAGCCTTACTCCATGGTACTCTGAGAGGATGCATGGGATGATTTCAATATTTTTGTATCTGTTGAGGCCTGTTTCTTGACCAATTTTGTGGTCAGTTTTAGAGAAGGTACCATGTGGTGTTGAGAATAAGGTATATCCTTTTGTTTTAGAATAAAATGTTCTGTAGATATCTGTTCAGTCCATTTGTTTCATCTCTTCTGTTAGTTTCACTGTGTCCCTGTTTAGTTTCTGTTTCCACGATCTGTCCATTGATGAAAGTGCTGTGTTTAAGTCTCCCACTATTATTGTTTGAGGTGCCATATGTGCTTTGAGCTTTACTAAAGTTTCTTTAATGAATGTGGCTGCCCTTGCATTTGGAGCATAGATATTCAGAATTGAGAGTTCTTCTTGGAGGATTTTACCTTTGATGAGTATGAAGTGTCCCTCCTTGTCTTTTTTGATAACTTCGGGTTTGAAGTCGATTTTATTCGATATTTGAATGGCTAGTCCTGCTTGTTTCTTCCGACCATTTGCTTGGAAAATTGTTTTCCACTCTTTCACTCTGAGGTAGTTTCTGTCTTTTCCCCTGAGATGGGTTTCCTGTAAGCAGCAGAATGTTGGGTTCTGTTTGTGTAGCCAGTCTGTTAGTCTATGTCTTTTTATTGGGGGAATTGAGTCCATTGATATTAAGAGATATTAAGGAAAAGTAATTGTTGCTTCCTGTTATTTTTGTTTTTAGAGTTGGCATTCTGTTTTTGTGGCTGTCTTCTTTTTGGTTTGTTGAGGGGTTACTTTCTTGCTTTTTCTAGGGCATCATTTCAGTCCCTGTATGGTTGTTGTTGTTGTTGTTTTTTTTTTTTTTGTTTTTGTTTTTTTGCTTTTTCTGTTGTTATCCTTTGGAGGGCTGGATTCGTGGAAAGATAATGTATGAATTTGGTTTTGTTGTGCAAAACTTTGGTTTCTCGATCTATGGTAATTGACAGTTTGGCTGGGTATAGTAGCCTGGGCTGCCATTTGTGTTCTCTTAGATTCTGTATAACATCTGTCCAGGATCTTCTGGTTTTCTTAGTCTCTTGTGGAAATTCTGGTGTAATTCTGATAGGCCTGCCTTTAAAGTTACTTGACCTTTCTCCCTTATTGCTTCTAATATTCTCTCTTCATTTAGTGCATTTGTTGTTCTGATTTTTATGTGTCAAGAGGAATTTCTTTTCTGGTCAAGTCTATTTGGAGTTCTGTAGGCTTCTTGTATGTTCATGGGCATTTCTTTCTTTAGGTTTGGGAATTTTCTTCGATAATTTTCTTGAAAATATTTGCTGGCCCTTTAAGTTGAAAATCTTCTTTCTCATCTATTCCTATTATCCATAGGTTTGGTCTTCTCATTGTGTCCTGGATTTCCTGGATGTTTTGAGTTAGGATCTTTTTGCATTTTGTATTTTCTTTGATTGTTGTGCCAATGTTCTCTATGGAATCTCCTGTACCTCAGATTGTCTCTTCTATCTCTTGTATTCTGTTGCTGATGCTTGCATCTACGGTTCCAGATTTCTTTCCTAGGGTTTCTATCTCCAGTGCTGCCTCACTTTGTGTTTTCTTTATTGTGTCTACTTCCCTTTTTAGGTCTTGGATGGTTTTATTCAATTCCATCCCCTGTTTGGTCATGTTTTCTTGCAATACTTCAAGGGTTTTTTGTGCTTCCTCTTTAAGATTTTCTGTCTGTTTAGCAGTGTTCTAAAGTATTTCTTTAAGTGAGTTATTAAAGTTCTTCTTGATGTCCTCTACCATCATCATGAGATATGCTTATAAAATCCATGTCTAGTTTTTTGGGTGTGTTGGGATGCACAGGACTGGGTGGACTGTGAGTGCTGCGTTCTGATGATGTTGAGTAGTCTTGTTTTCTGTTAGTAAGATTCTGATGTTTGCCTTTTATCATCTGGTAATCTCTGGAGTTAGTTGTTGTAGTTGTCTCTGCTTAGATCCTGTTTCTCAGGTGTTTATGTTAGCCCCTATCAGCAGACCTGGAAGACTAGATCTCTCCTGAGTTTCAGTGTTCAGAATACTCTCTGTAGGTAGGCTCTCCTCTTGCAGGGAAATTGCCCAGATATCTGGTGTTCAAACCTGCCTCCTGGCAGAAGTTGTGATCTACTCACAGAGGTCTTAAGATCCTGTGAAGGGTCCTGTGTATACCTTTCGGGTGTCAGCCTACTCTGGGCCCTAGCTACCCCAGTGCTGGCGTGGAACGAAAGTGACTTGTGCCCCTGATCAGGCCGGATTTTCTGCTTCCCTAATTAATGCAGTTTCAGGTCCCTCGTAAGTTGATTGGAGCAGACACTATGTTCCAATCACCAGAGGTCTTAACGTCCCATGGTGGGTCTTGTGGGTAGCTTGCGGGTGTCAGCCGACTCCATGCCCAAGCTACCCTGGTGCTGGCAGGACTGGAAGGGCGCTATAAAAATCTTAATAGAACCACAGAACTAAACTTTTATACGAAAAAACAATCAGCTCTTTCTACTTTGAATCCTCAGAGTGCACATGTATTCATTAACCATGTTTTTATTAAATCATATCAGGAAACTGAGGGGAAAAAGTGGGTAAGGAATTATTCATCACCTGATCACCATCTCAGATTTTGCAAAAAAAAAAAAAAAAAAGCATGTTTTTTCATAGTAATTCTTTCCAAGTGTAATGATTTAATTATTAATCTGCTCCAGCAGCAATGCTTGAAAATGTTCAATCTAACTGACACTTTGGGTGACAATGACATTGGTCAGTAAGGGGCTGGAACCGCCTCCCCTTTAGAGTTTTTATACAACTAATAGATTATAAGGGATGTGATGGTGAGCATAGCAAGCAGAACAAAACTCCACAACAGCATGAAGTTCTCAGGACATAGTCCTCGGTGTTCTGCCTCTTACAGGCACACCTTGCTTGGGCTAACTGCGGGGTAACATTCCATAAGTTCTAATGGTTTTGCTGTTCCTTTTGCATAGCACCCAACATCTATCTATCTAGTATGTTGCTTCAGGTTTTATAACATACATATTGGAATTTAGAAGTACATGTCATAATGTCTTGTCTTTCCTTCTACCATACACATTTTGAGGATAAAACACAGATTAGTTAGCATGGCTGCAATTGCCACTTATCTATCTATATAGTCCCAATACTGTGTTGTAAAAACAGACTTAAAGGATTATGTAAACTCTTATTCCCAAATGTACATGATATCATTGATTGCCCCTGTTACCCATGGAATGTGTACACTTCAATTTTTATATGGTTCACCTCACCAAGAATCCATCAAAGCCCAATAGTTCAGAGGTAAAATGTACAGTCCTGAGAGCCCCTCTGCCATGTTTAATTTATTTTTCTTTGTAGTAAAATTTAAAGTAAAGTAATTTCTCATATAATATTACCCTGCTTACTGTCCCCACAAATTTTACTCCCCACAGTTCTTTTTCCACTTCCCCTCACTTCTAAATCTACTTATTTTCTCTCATCATTCGTCAAATGCCCCTCTCTTTCAACTATCTCTCCCTGCATTCCCTTCCTCAACCCCATCTCCCTTCACCATGTCACCTGATCTCTTTCTTGTCCACCTTGGTCCACTAATAAAACCATTCTATTTCGCCATACCATGGGCATCCATGGGTTTGCGCCAGTCCCTTCCTCTATATCTAACTTCCGTGGATCTACCAATTATAGACTGGTCATCACTTATGTAATGTTGAATGTCTTAGTGTTTCTATTGCTGTCACAAAACACTATGACAAAAGAGCAAGTTGGGGAGGGTAGGACTTATTTGGCTTAGACTTCTTCATTGTTGTTCATCATTGAAGACAGACAGAACAGGAACTGAAATTGGCCAGGAACCTGGAGGCTGGAACTGATACAAAGATCATGGATGGGTACTGTTTAGTGGCTGGTTCCACATGATTTGCTCTGTCTGCTTTCTCATAGATAACTCATAACCACAAGCACATTGATGGTAGTAAAAACAATGGACAGGATCCCTCCCCATCAATCACTAATTAAGAAAATGCCC
The DNA here is from genome assembly GCF_000001635.26 of Mus musculus. Classification (NCBI taxonomy): domain Eukaryota; kingdom Metazoa; phylum Chordata; class Mammalia; order Rodentia; family Muridae; genus Mus; species Mus musculus. The sequence goes on from NW_012132913.1 coordinate 177,172, forward strand.
TGCAGTCTTGCCTGAACAGCCTAATCTTATGGACATTTTATCAAATGAGGTTTCCTTCTCTCAGATGACTTTACATTGTGGCAAGTTGACAAAAACAATACAGCCCAGTCAATATCAACATATAAATCAATACATAGCATATCTATCTTAATTGGACTAGGTTATTTTACTCAGGAAGAGTTTTTTCTATTTCCATGCATTTGCCTGCAGATTCCTTATGTCAATTTTTTTATAACAGGTGAGTAATATTCCATTGTTTAGATATACCACATTTTTATTAACTCTTCAGCTTATGGACATGCAGATTGTTTCCAGTTACTGACTATTATGAATACAGCAGCAATTAACATGGTTGAGCAAGTATCCTTATGGTAAGATGAAAGCATTTTGTGGATCTTTCCAAACTATCAGGTGTCTGTTATGTCCTTCTCTTGATTTCTGGTTTTAATAATTTGGATATTATTTCTTTGTCTTTTAGTTAATTTGGATAAGAGTTTTTGATCTTAGTGATCTTGTCAAAGAACCAATACTTATTTCATGGATTTTAAAAATATTTTTCTCTTTCTATTCTATTGATTTCCAACCCCAAGTTTTACTATTTCCTGCCACCACTTCTTTTGGGTGTCATTTTTTTTCTTTTTGTTCTAGAGCTTTTGGGTGTTCTTTTAAAGTACTAATTTCAAATTTCTCTAATATTTTATTGGATATTTTCTTTATATACATTTCAAATGTTATCCCCTTTCCTGGTTCCTTCTCTGAAAAACACCCACCCCTTATCCTCCCTCCCATTGCTTATCAACCCAGCCACTCCAGCTTCCTGGCCCTGGCATTCCCCCCACATTGAGTCATAGAACATTCATAGGACAAAGGGCCTCTCCGCACATTGATGTCTAACTAGGCCATCCTGTTCTGTATATGCAGCTGGAACCACGAGTCCCACCATATGTGCTCTTTGGTTGGTGGTTTAGTGCCTGGGAGCTCTGGGGGTACTGGCTAGTTCATTTTGTTGTTCCTCTTATGGGTCATCAAACTCTTCAGCTCCTTAGGTCCTTTCTCTAGCTTCTTTAATGGCGACCCTATGTGCATGGGTGTGAGGATCCACTTATGTATTTGTTAGTTTTCTGGCAGAGCTTGTCAGGAGAGAGCTATATCAGGCTCCTGTCAGTAAGCAGTTGTTGGCATCCACAACAGTGTCTGGGTTTGGTGATTGTATATGAGATGGTATATTAGTTAGGGTTTTATGGCTGTGAACATAAACCATGACCAAGGCAAGTCTTATAAAAAACCAACATTTAATTGGGGCTAGCTTATAGATTCAGAGGTTCAATTCATTACCATAAAGGTGGGAGCATGGCAGCATTCAGGCATGCATGGTGCAGGAGGAGCTGAGAGTTCTACATCTTCATCCAAAGGCTACTAGTGGAAGACTGAGTTCCAGGAAACTAAGGTGAGGATCTTATGCCCAAAACCATAGTGACACACCTACTCCAACCAGGTCACACCTATTCTAACAAGGCCATACCTCCAAATGGTGCCACTCCCTGGTCCAAGAATATACAAACCATCACAGATGGATCCCCAGGTAAACCAGTCATTTCTTCAGTCTACATTCCACATTTTGTCTCTGTAACTACTTCCATCGCTCTTCTGTTCCCAGCTTCTAAGATGCATTGAAGTATCCATCAAATAACCCCATTAAAAATGGGGCTCACAGCTAAACAAAGAATTCTCACCCGAGGAATACTGAATGGCTGAGAAGCACCTGAAAAAAATGTCCATCATCAGGGAAATGCAAATCAAAACAACCCTGAGATTCTACCTCACACCAGTCAGAATGGCTAAGTTCAAAAATTCAGGTTAAAGCAGATGCTGGTGAGGATGTGGAGAAAGAGGAACAGTCCTCCATTGTTGGTGAGATTGCAAGCTTGTACAACCACTCTGGAAACAGTCTGGTGGTTCCTCAGAAAATCGGACATAGTACTACCTGAGGATCCCGCAATACCTCTCCTGGGCATATATCCAGAAGATGTCCCAACCAGTAAGAAGGACACATGCTCCACTATGTTCATAGCAGCCTTATTTATAATAGCCAGAAGCTAAAAAGAACCCAGATGCCCCTCAACAGAAATGGATACAGAAAATGTGGCACATTTACAAAATGGAGTACTACCAAGCTATTAAAAGGAATGAATTTATGAAATTCCTAGGCAAATGGATGGACCTGGTGGGCATCATCCTGAGTGAGCTAACTCAATCACAAAAGAACTCACATGATATGTACTCACTGATAAGTGGATATTAGCAAAGAAACTTAGGATACACAGGATATAAGATACAATTTGCGAAACACAAGAAACGCAAGAAGAACTAAGACCAAAGTGTGGATACTTTGCCCCTTCTTAGAATTGGGAACAAAACACCCATGGAAAGGAGTTACAGAGACAAATTTGGAGCTGAGATGAAAGATGGACCATCTAGAGTCTGCCATACCAGGGGATCCATCCCATAATCAGCTTCCAAACGCTGACACAATTGCATACACTAGCAAGATTTTGCTGATAGGATCCTGATGTAGCTGTCTCTTGTGAGACTATGCCGGGGCCTAACAAACACATAAGTGGATGCTCACAGTCAGGTATTGGATGGATCACAGGGCCCCCAATGGAGGAGAGGGAGAATGTACCCAAGGAGCTGGGGGATCTACAACCCTATAGGTGGAACAACAATATGAACTACCCAGTACCCCCCCCCCCCACCAGAGCTCATGTCACTAGCTTCATATGTATCAGAAGATGGCCTAGTCGACCATCAGTGGAAAGAGAGGCCCATTGGTCTTGCAAACTTTATATGCCTCAGTACAGGGGAACGCCAGGGCCATGAAGTGGGAGTGGGTGGGTGGGGGAGTTGGTGGGGGAGGTTGTAGGGGACTTTTGGTATAGCATTGGAAATATAAATGAAATAAATACCTAATAATAAAAAATTAATAAATCTGCTATTCTCAGACCCGCCAAAAGACATGTAACAAACCTGTCCTTGGCTAGAATAACACCTGGGGAATTATAATTCCACTGATGATCTGGGACAGGTACTGTCTCTGCTCTCATTGGATATGCTCTATCTTTCGATGAATCTCATCTGCATGTGCTGTCGCTAGTTTCCAAACTCGCCCACGTTCCTGGGGAAGCAAATTGTTAGTAAGTATCATGTGTATACCATGAAAAGTTAAACTGTACGACTGAGTGATAAACTGAAATTCTTTGATAAACACAGAAGAATTAGAAGTATAGGAGCCCAATCTCTTCTCTATCCAAGAAAGTTTGCTCAGTGAGAAGGGATCGTGTACTCTGACCGTCTGGACATTGCATCTACCCCTGAAACCTCCCTTAAGGGAAGGACAGTTGCTGGGTCAGATTCCTCTAGGGGTGGAGAGTTTGGGTTTTGGTCGTGGACTTAGAGTGAGTGATAGGTGGTGTGAAAGTAGGTGCTAAGGTAGAACATTTGGTGGGACCTGTAGATGGTGTAGAAGGAGGAGAGATGGGGGTGGCAGGCCCCAGGGAGTCTCGGAAGGGGGGAAACCGAGGCAGCAGTTTGGGTTATAAATCTCACAGAAGCTCGCCTACTGCGAAAAGGAGGTGGGTCGTATGTTGGGTCCAGTATCATAATATCATTTAGTGGGAGTTGTGCAGGATTTATGGTAACAGAAGTTGAGTGGGAGAGCAAGAAGAAAACATAGCAGGGTGGGAATGGAGATGAATGAAAGATTTTACATAGATAACCTCTTCCCATTTATCAGTTTGCTGGCAGTATGTATAAAGATCCTTTTAATTTTGATGCCTTTAAAGGAGGCGTCAGCTTCAAAGACTTAAGATTTTCTAGGAGACATCCCAGTGGTGTATCTGAGGATACATTTGAAGACACGTTGTTGCCCATATTCTGGAGGTTCCTGGTGTTCGTACCAGCATTCAGAGAAGAGCTCAGAAACCAAAAAGGAAATCAACCAGGCTAGAGTGCACAAGTCCTCAAGAGGACCTCTAGTGGCTACCCAGTAAGCCCTGGACTTACTGTGGAAAGTGCTCCACCCTGGCAAGGGATTTCAGCCAGCAGCTAGAACCCTGAGGAGAGAGAGCAACTTTCAGGAGAACAGGATCCAGATGGGCAATGTCTGCTTCTATGTCAGCTGGAACGCTAGCCCCTTAGTTCTCAGGCAGAACTGGCCAGGCTCTGTTCGGGGAACTGGAGGGCCTTCCCCACTGATGAGCCCTACTGATGGTACGCTGGTGTCTGCGTGGGAATTTTTAGCGAACCAGTAAAATGGGAGCGTGGAAGCCTGGCCTATAAGGCGTGTGGAAGTGGCACAGTTCACTTAGTTTAAATTTTGTGGGTTCCGTGGCAGCCAGGGGTCAGGTGGTGGAAAAGGCAGGCAGAGGCTCCCCTCCCCCGCTGGTCTTTGTGTGAGTGCCAAGCCATTTCTCAGGCAAAGGAGGTCAATTCCCCTTATGACTGGGATTTAAAGACACAGCGGAAGGTGTGGGTCACTAAGAATTCTGGCTTAGAGCAAGGAGGGATAGGGAAGTGCAGACCACTGTGCAAAGTGGGCAGGGCTCAAGACAGTGGGATTCTTACCGTGGATGCTGTGCTCTGTGCCCACCGCTGCGTCCACTGGGGTGCCCCCTCAGGCACACCAGACACTGGTGTCTGTTTGCTCTTTATCTGAGTCTTGGCACCATTTATATGTTAATTAACACCAGATAATATTAATCTATATATTTTGAGCGGATAAACCGAACAGCAGACCAGGCCAAGGTGGTTCCACGTGGGAGAGGTTTATTGTGCAGGGATAGGGGCCAGCAAAGCCATTAGAAGGGCAGAGAGGAGGAAAAAGAGAAAAAGAGGCTGGAGAGAAGAAAGAGAAGAAAGAGTGAGGAGGGGGTGATCCCCTAATTTATATGAAAAATGTCACACTGGTGAGGGTGGCAACTGAGCCAAGTGGATTGTGGGATTGAGGGTTGTTGTTCTGGCAATGTAGGTCAAGGGTCACATAGTTAGACAGGAGCTTGGAGAGTCCTGGTGCTAACATTTACAGCCTTCAGAATGCTCCAAACTGATTTCTAGAATGACCCCACCCGTTTGAAATCCCAATAAGATGTTGGGATTCCCTTTACTCAGCATCCCCCACCCCAGCCCTCCATTGTTGGTTGTTTTGGTGATCTTTGCTATTTTTACTGTACTCAGACAGATGGACTCTTTACCCTGTCCAACTAACTACATTAGTGCAGAGGAGGTCTGTGATTGGACAGGGACAAGGGGTCAGAGCTAGGAGTTATGGAGAGGAGGAGAGTCCTAGAGGGTAGGGAGGAGAACCAAGATGGCTTTGTATGTGTACCTGCGTGGCATTTACTAGCCACAAATGGCTATGATTTCACAAGTTTAGAAATATTGGGATAAAGGTTTTATCATTATCAATTGTCTCTGAAATTATTGTATTGTACCTTGTAAATTGTGATATTATTGATACATAAATCTGATTGGTTAATTAAGCTTTAAGAGTCGTGATTCTACAAGGCTACTGGGTGTTGTGAGATGCAACCATGATGTTGGTGGTGCCATTTAGTTACTGGAATGTGAGATTTTGACTAGAGGGATTATAGCAGAGAGGGAACTAGTGGCTCAAGGGAAACATGAGCCAGATACTGCAGGGGCAAGCTGCAGAGAGTTGGCAGGCCTGCAGGAGCACAGAAGTCTGGTCCGGCACCAGGGAGAGTTGGCGGGTTTATTTTTAAAACATATTTCCCACAACAGTTTTGATATATAATATCCTAATTACTGGGTACAATCAACAATTTTTGAGTCATTCATAGACATATTTTCATCACTTGATATCTCTGTTCCAGACTCGTTTTTTTTTTTTTTTTTATTATTGAGTTTAGAATTACTATATTTGTCTCTTACACTTTATGTGTTTGAATAGCAAGCAGGTCTCATTTCAACAACAAACTAGGCCAAGACAATTACACATGAAAGAGGATTTTTGTTTCTTTGTTTGTTTTATTTTGTTTTGTTTTTCAAGACAGGGTCTCTCTGTAGAACTTGGCAACTTGGCTGTCCAAGAACTCACTCTGTAGACCAGGCTTGCCTTGAACTCAGAAATCGGCCTGCATCTACCTCCCAAGTGGTGGGATTAAAGTCATGTGCCAGAACCGCTGGCAGTCTGGAAGAGGTTTTATTGAGAGGGAGAGACAAGTTGGTGGCAGACAGAGAAGAGGGGGAAAAGAAAGAGAGGGAGGGGTGTTCCCCTTATTTATATGGAAAATGATGTAATGCAGGTAAAGGTGGGAGGTGAGACAAGTGTATTCTGGAAACATGGTAGCTTACATCTTGGCAACAGTTCTGTAGGTCTCTCTGTCACCTATGTGATCTCATCGGTTTGGGAGGTCCTGATGCCAACATAAGTCCCTTCTTGTTATAAAGATAACGAAAGAAAAAGAGAAAGGCAATGATGAAAAGGGAATGAGGTCATCATGTCTTTTAAGCTGCTTCCTGCTGTGTATGAGCATTGCTCATTTTGTGGTGTAGCTTACCTTCACCATCTAGATCCTCTTGGTAAACATTCACATCAGGTTCCTCTGTGGACAGCAGCTCTTCTGTGGGCAGTGGCTGGTAATCCTCTAACACGAACTGATTAGTAGTTTGGCTAGAAACTTTCTGTATTTGTTGTTGAAGAAATATGGAAACAAGATGAATGAGGCAGGGAGAAAATTATAATAGCAAGAAAATGACTAGGAAAGGTGTTATGAAAGGGAGTATCCACTTAAATATAGGATTTTCGAAAATCGTAGAACTGGAGGTCTCATGGTCTCTGAAGTTCTCAATGTCAACTGTAGCTCCTGGATTTTATCACTATCCAGGACGGGTTGACATAGAAACAGCATTCTTCTTGGATTGTAGCCATATGCGTCCACACTAACTGGGTTCCTGAGTGGGAGGCCAGAACTTTATGGGAGAGAATGGTGAGAGAAGTAATGGAGATCAAGACATATTTTCTGATCAAGGCCCAAAGTTTAATAAGTGTCTGTGCTTATAAAGGGGGGAGGCGAGGCCATCCTCCACCAATCCATTCTTGATGCCTGTCACCAGCCTGTAGGCAATCTGCTGGACAGAACTGGTTTGGCAAGTAGGAGTAAATTACTGGATTGTTTGCTGTCTCTGGAATATCTCAAGAACCTCTCAGCAGGTAGCAGTGTCTTGGAGAAGAGCAGGCAGGTAACAGAACAATAGAGCCATCTATGTGAGAAGGCTCCACACAGGTGTTCTTATTCTCAGTGACAGTGACTTCTGAATCAGCCTGCTTCAAGGCTGGGGGAGGCTACAGTGGAGGAACAGGCAAAGACCACCTTCTTTAGCTTCAGAATATCTAGCCCCTGTAGATTCTGAAGCACCACCACTGCCAAAGAATCTATCTGTTTCTGGATACTGAGCACATTTTCAGACATTTTTGAAGATAGCTTTTTAACTGGGAAGTGAACTTATTATATTGGGTCATGGAAGTCATTATCCCTGCAATTCCAGTACCAGCACCTATGGTTATTCCCATAGCAACCAAGAGTGAAATGACTTGAATTGCCCTCTTACGTTGACCAGCTATCATATTTTCAACTGGGATTGGCAGGGGCTCCTTTCCCTAGATTACTCCCTGTTCAGGGAAAAGGAATACCATTGTGCAAAGTCCTGACCAGCTGATGGGTAGGCAATGATATTCCTGAGTGCAACAAAGAATTGACGTGTTCAGGACTACATGGCATTATGGCAGGGATGATATATTGAGGGATATGGTTTTATTGAAGTCTAGGGAACTTAGTGTTCCTACAGGACGTGTCCCAGAGGTCTTAAAACTGTTTGCCATGCCAAAGAGAGGGGTAGAGATAAGGTATGTAGTCATGACAACATTGGAGTCAAGGCAACTGACAAAGGCTGAGGTAATGTTACTTGGCAGTATCACTGGAGAGGCTGTAAGTGACAATTGTGAGTTAGCTCCAGGGGGTACACATAATCAGCAGTCTTTAAAGTGTTGAGTCTGGTGACATTAAGGAGTTGGTATGCTGAGGTCAAGTTTGAAGCAAAAGGCAAAATGACAAGTTAGTGCCATTTATGAGGGGTGATATCAAAGAGGTAAGGACCTCAGAGGAGTGTTTGATTATCTCCCCTACTTTTCAGATATCTAGGGGTTGGGTAATTGAGACATATTTTCTGTGGATATGGTTGGTACTTACTAGGGAACTGGGTTGATTTTTACTGTAGAGCTTACCAATAACTCCTACCTCCCACCTGGAATCCCATGAGTCTTATATGTAGAAAAAGATTGTCTTGTGGTGTTGATAGAAGAAATGATTGGTTCATGATCCTAGCATATGTATCTGACAAGACCAATATGGGCAGCCCCCATATTCATCTGGCAGTTTTCTACAATAATCTTTTGTCTGGTTAAAGAAAAAGCAAGTATAGAGATCATAATATTTAGATGGGATAACAGATACAGGGATGATAGCAATTTGGATCAGTTCCTGGCATCCTTCTATGGAGTAGTTTCCTGACCCTATTTGGAAAGAATGTTTGTTATCTGTGGGGATTTCTTGGACTTTGACCCTCCAGATGTCAGGGCTACCCAGATGGAAATGAACATCAGGGGGAGGATAAGAAACCCATATCTCATCCAGTGAGGTCAAGCTTGACTACCAGAGCGGAGTCTCATTTTCTTGGACTGGGGACATGATGAGTGGTCTCAATGTAGTCTGGAACTTAATAGATAGAGAATGGTCCTGTTAGGGTGAATATGTATGAAGAAGTGTCATTTTTAGATGGAGGAATGAAAGGTTTGAGGTGAGACAGATGGATCCAATGAGAGAGTCCATTGGGTTTAGCAGCTGTAGGGGTCACAAGGATTACCTTAAAAGGGCCCTGCCATTTAGGAGAGAGATGTGATGGCAATGATCGGTAGAGTTTGAAGGACTTGACAAGAAGTAGACAGGAGACAGTGTATGGCCGTAGTAGATGGTGGTCAGCAAAGTTCCATAGGAGAGAACAGAGATGGCAAAGTATGGGGTGAATATAAGGTCTGGGAGTGGAGAATATTTAGGTGAAAGACCAGGAATTAGGAATGAATGTCCATACATGAGTTCAAAGGGTAAGATGAGGAGAAATCACTTGTGGAGAGCTCATAGCCTAGAAAGAACTAGTGGATCAAGTTTTACCCAATAAAGGTGAAGTTCTTGTGACAGCTTAACAAGAGTGTATTTTTTTAAAGAGCAGTTAGTTCTTTATACCTTACCTGAAGATTGAGGGTGGTAGTCAATATGAAGATGCCAGGGGATGTCTATGGACTTAGATATGATATGAGAAACTTGGCAAGTAAATTCAGATTTATTGTCTTATTTGAGAAAGGCTGGGACATCAAACTGGGGAATGGTCTCTCAGAGGAAGAGGAGATCCGAGCACTTTTGCCATAGAAGTAGAAAAATTAAACCTCTGACTCAGTACAGCCCTTATCAGCCTGTTCTAATTTTTGATATTGTTGGAGTAATATAAGAACCTGTACAGCACTGACCCGCTGTCTGTTGAAAGCCACTAACTTGTGAATTATGCAGGGGCCTATGGTAAATAAAAGAAGCAAGATTAATAAGGGGCCATTGAGGGTAGATAGTAAAGTACTCATCCATGGGGATTTTGTGAACCAACCTTCAATCCATCCTTCATTAGCTTCTCACTTTCATTTTCGTTTTTCTAACCTTTCTCTGAGTTTTACCATAGAGACTCTCTAATTGCCCCTGAATGGTCAATATAGAAGCAACACTCTTCCTTTAGGGCATGGTACTGTTGTCTCAAAATTAAAAGCTGCAATGTACTAAGTCTTTTTCTAATAAAGGCAACTAGCCTATCTAACACACATGGACCTATAATTAAAAAGCAGAAGCAAAATCAAAAGGAGTCCCATAAGGGTAGAAAGTAGGGTGGTCAAATGTACAAGATAAGGTCCTTTCCACCGAGTATCAAGGTTTACTGCATGGAGACATCTAACGTAGACAGAATCTCTAACTTTGAAGAGATGTGGGTCTTACAGGCCTCCTTCTCATAAGTAGGCCTTGTGGAGCGTACAACAGGGCAGTTAAGGTCACAAACCCAGGTATCCAGAATCTGCAGAAGCCAGCAGCGTTCAAGAATTCTCTTACTTTCCTTGGTGTAGTTATGGTGGGGATCTAAGTTTCAGTCTTTTTTCTGGCTTCCTTTAGCTACTGCTTACCATCTCTAAGGGTATATCCCAAATAAGTAACTTCAGTCTGACACAGCTGAGCCTTTTTAGCTGAGGCTCGGTACCCCAACTCACTCAATTCTGTTAAGCACACTGGTCTTCAGTTGCACAGGTTCCCTATCTGTCTAGGTCCTTTCTTTTCTTTCTCTCCTACCACTGTGTCCAAAATTCTAGTCAAATTTCTTTCTTGTCTATGATCCCTCCTGTTTTTTCTTTCTTCTGCCTCCCACCTCTCTCTCTCTTACACCTCCCATCTCTCTCTCTCTCTCTCTCTCTCTCTCTCTCTCTCTCTCTCTCTCTTTCTCGTATTATACCTTCTCTGCCCCTTTCACTAGATCACGTAACTTTCTCTCTCTTGTAATACAATTTCTCTTACCTTAGCCAAATTAGTGGGCCATTTTGAGGCACCTCAGAGACCAAAGCCTGGTGATAGGATTTCAAGCTCTCCATACCTTTAGCCATGTTGTAGTCCCAACCAGGACAAGTCAAAGGGAATCCCGTGTTAATCTCATTTTGTAGCTTTGTAGGCCACCCATCGGCTACTGGGATATTTTTTCTAGTCTCTAACAGAATTCTCTCTTGCTCTTCAGTTAGGGTTAGGCTACAGCATCTGCTGAAAATCATCCCAAGTAGGCTGATGAGAGAACATAAGGGATTCCACCAACACTGTGAGGCATTGGGGATCCTCTGAGAAAAGGGGGTGGTTAGTTTCCCAGATATAAAGATCAGCAGAGGAAAATGACCAGTACTGATGGGGTTGAAGGTTGGGTGGGTCCACTGGAGTCCATTCGGACTCTGCACTCTCCAGCTCAGTGTACTCGGAGCAGGTCCGTAGGCCTGGACACTTGGGGGGAAGGTTGGTGGTGGCGACGCTGGATAGTGGGCCCTTCCTGTGGCACAGCTGCACCTAGGGAGCCCAGTGGGTGTCTTGCTGGCCCCAAGGCCTCACCCTCTCCCCTCCCCTCTGCCCAACCTGTGGGCACAAGGTGCATGGCAGGGGGGTGTCCCGGGACCTCCGTGTCAGTGTTCCCCTGCCAGGTCTGCCTCCCCAGCTTCCCAGGCTGCGGTTTTCCATGGGAGCCTCGCCTTGGCTGGTACCTAGAAGCAAACTTAGAACTGGTGCTGGATCAGGGAAATCCGACTGTTTAATTAAAACAAAACATTGCAAAGGCCTGCAGCAGGTATTGAGGCTGTAGATAAGGGGGAGGTAGTGGACTACGCCACTCTGGAGGCTTCATAGATTTTTGTAGGAGCCAATGGATTAGCTGGTGGCTCTGTCGGGAGAAGCCTTCACTTTTGATTTCTCTTGTAACACCAGAGCACAACTACAATTTTGGGAAGCAAAATGAAATTTTAACAGTGTAAACAATCTATTCTCTTTAAAAATCAACAACAAAGATGCTTAATTCTCTTTTCTTCCATGAAGCACTGTGTTTATTCTCTGATAGTGCTATTTAGTTGAATAAAATTCCATAGGTATTTATGGAAAAAAAATCAACACCAAAAACATTACTTGCTACAAAGTTTGACTGCCTGTTCTTGAACACAAACACAAAAACATGCAGCCCCCAATACTTTAAAGAGACACTGCCCTAAATCCTATTTTTTATAAGTCTGGTTTCTAGAATAAGAATTACATAGAGTATTACCCAATTTAGGCATATCTTTTAGAGACCTGTTTCCTTGGGTTGTCTCATGCTGCATGTTGTAGTTCTAAATTACTCCAACCCAGAGTTACCAGTTTTAAGCCAACTTTCTGTTACCGATGGTATAAATTTTTAATCATAACCAATAAGGTATGAGCCAATAATCTATAACCAAGATACATAAAACATGTTTATACCTTTAAAACTATTCAGAAACAAAAATGAAATGGCTGCATACATTTGCTTATTTAAACCAAACAAAATTCTTAATTTTTCTAGCTTTATATTCAAGAGAGGAGCACCTTGTCACCTGATGAATCCAATAATGACAAGCACAGAGACTGTTTTAAAAAAAAACACCCATCAGTTCCCTTACTATAGACTTGAGAAGCTGCTGGTCCCTTTAAGAGCAGTGTTTACAATCAGCTCCTAGCAGGGCTTCTCCAGACACACTAGACTTCTAACTACAGGTGCAGGGCTCCAAAGACCAATATATACTTTTTTTCTTTTTATCTTCTGTGTGTTTTTGGAGGGCTAGGACTCAGGAGCTTGGCTTCTGGACCAGGTCTTGCCACTACTATAATGTACAGCTCTTCGTCAGGGTGAGATTTTGGTCCTTCCTGAAAGATAATGGTTTAGTCAAGTCCAACGTTCCCTCCAGTGGCCAGTCAACATAAAAAGTTGGCCACTCAGAGGCACAAAAAGTCTGCCAAGTTCCTTTCTTGATCTCCACAGGGAGGTTATGGGTTCTAGTCCTAACTTCAGTCCAATGATTAAGAGTCAAACTAGGGTGGTCATCACAGACTGTCTCATCATCTTAGTGACAAAGAATACAAAGAGCACACAAACTGTCAACAAGCACAAAGACCAACACCAGAAAAATGACCCAGAGGATCGCTGAATCAGATGGACAGTTCTCAACAAGAGGGTTACAGTATAAACCAGACTCAGGCAGATCAGAATCCAAAACTCAGGGTGATCAGAATAAACTCAGACTGATCCAAACTCAGGCTGGACCATGCTTCAGAAACAACAGACAAACAAACAAACACAACAAGTGCACGTTCGTTTCAGAAAACAGAAAACAGACACTCAGAACAGAGACACCGGCTGGCACACACACATTCCAGAGGGGATCCCCATACCTCCAATTTGGTTCTCTGGTGTGAGGGGTGGTCGCGATTTTTGGCCAATGCATCAGTGGTAGAATTCCTTTTTGACATCTACAGATAGATTGTGAGCCCTAGTCTTAATGTCTGTCCAATGGTCAAGAGTCAGTCCAAGGGGAGTACTAATGGTCTATCCCATCTACCAAGTCATGTACAGGGAGACAAACAAAACACACAAAAATACTACGAAGACTGAAACCAGGACTCACTTCCTGCGGGACTTCCAATACCAAGAAACATAATCAGACGGCCAAGTGGGCACAAAATCTATCCTCTCCAGGAGGGATTCAGGTTCCAACATGGCACCCAGATGGGAAATCTCCAGGCATCCCTGGAGCTCCCTCAGACCTCCTGGGACATCTCCCAGGGTGGCAGCCAGTTATCCCCTGACATGTCTGTCAACAACCCTCCCTTCCATCCTGGACAAGGAGTTCATTGCTCTGACTAGCTCTGACGACTGCAAACTGAATCCGAAAGTACCAAATTCAAACAGAGCCTGCAGTGAAAAACATAGACAAAAACAGAATCTTACCTCTAAGAATGGTCTTTGAGAAATGGGGTCCCACAAAATCCCATGATGATCCCCCAACTGAAAGACCCCCATTTCGGGGATACCCTAGCTCAAGTCCTGGGATGAGCCGGGAACCCAATTATGCAAGAGAAACCATTCTTGGTGCAATATTGCATGAGGTTTATTCGGGAATCAGCATGCTGAGGCCAAGCTCATAACACACACAGGGGCAGAGGAGATTGACCCCCAGAAGTTGCAGTTGAGGGTTTTAAAGAATAAACCACAAAGTGAGGGGAGGATAAGATCACAAAGAATGGAGAAGCCAAGTAAACATAAGAATGGGGATGGGGAATTAGTGCTCAAGCTCATGGAAAGGTTACAGGCTATCTTTGGCAAACATTCTTGGTCCCTTAAAGAATGGGGAAGCTGAGTAAACATCATAAGAATGGGGATGGTGAATTAGAGCTCATCTCTCCTGGAAAGGTTACAGGCTATCTTTTTGCAGACATTCTTGGTCCCTTACACTATGGGTCAGGTGCCTGTGTGGGTTACCCAGTGGTCATCTTTCTCTCAGGCTGAAGGCAAAAAACAAAGAACTCCATGATGGGCTTCGTTTCTAGGGGTCAAAGAAACACATTGAGTTGGGGTCTTACACCTATCCCTGGATGGTTAGATATAGTTGTTTTTACAAGTATGCTATCAAGTATGCTATGGGTGCAAAAGAAGGTCCCAGTAGATAACCTAAAACTCCAAGGGCAAACCCCTCTTTTTCAGTAATGTAGAGGAAAAAAGGATGAGTCAGTTCAGGGAGATGTAAAGCTAGAGCCTTAAGGAGAGCCAGTTGGAGCCTTTGAAAGGGCATGGTAATAGGTTTGAGGAAAGGATTGTGGGTTGGTTCTAACACTGCTTCATATAAGGGATGAGAAAGAATGAAAAAGGAAGGAACCCACGAATGTAAAAAAAAAAAAAAAACCAAAAAAAAAAAAAACAAAAAAAAAAAAACAAACAAAAAAAAAAACAAAAAACCTGGCTATTCCTAAGAATGATAAAATCTTTTCCTTTGTAGAAGGAACAGTTAGAGGCTGAATCAGATTCTTTCTATCTAAGGTTGTGGGTTGGGGTAATTGTTAGTCCCAAATAGGTGACCTGAGGTGTGGACAATTAGACTTTAGAAGAAGAGACCCTGTAGCCTCAACTGGAGAGGAAATTTAGAAGAGCAGAGGTGTCAACTTGCTAATTTCTAGAGAGAGACTAAATAGAAGGACATCATCTATATAAAGTCTAACCTTAGATTTAGGGGAGACAGAGATAGTAAGTTAGAAACCAGGGCCTGACCAAAAGGTGTGGGTTGTCACAGAATCCCTGAGGTAGTACAGTCCAGTTAAGTTGTGTAGTAAATTTGGTATCAGGATCTGTTCAGGTAAAGGCAAGTATATTCTGTGACTGGTCTTCTAGAGGAATAGAGAAAAATGCATTCTTGAGATCTAGGACTGAGAAATGAGAAGTCCCCAAGGGGATAGTGGTAAAACGTGTGCAAATATTAGCCATAACAGAATTGAGAGGAACCATTGTAGAGTTAATGTGCCTGAGGTCTTGAACCAGGTGATTGGTACCATTAGGTTTGTTAACTGCTAGTGTAGGGGTGTTAAAGGGGGAAGAGGTATGGCAAAGGAGTTTTTTTTCGTCAAGGGATAAGAAAATATAAGATTAAGTTCTCTGAGGTTCTGGTGAGAGAGAGAGGGTTGAGCTTGGATTATGTACCTTGTAGAGTGCAGTAATTGGATGAAAACAGGAGAATGATGTTTATCAACAGAGGGTTTCTGTATGTCACAGACTCAGGGAGCTATCTGAGAAGCTGGTAAAGGAAATGACATGGTAGTTTTACTAGGTTGTCTGGCTAGAAGGAGGAGAGGAACTGTTGATGAGCTTGGATTTAGGTGAATGTGAGGAGCAAAGGAAATAGATTTTCCAAGTCTGGCTAGAATATCCCTTCCCAATAAGGAGACAGGACATGTTGGCACTATCAAAAATGAATGGGTGAGAGGTACACCCCTAAAAATGCAACTAAGTTGTGAGGTCTGGTGTGGGAAGTAAGGCTGTCCTCCTATCCCTACAATAGGAAAATTAGAAGGAGAAGTGGGTCCTCCAAACTCCATCAGAACCAGGTAAGTGTCTTCAGCGTCCAAGAGAAAGGAGATGGGCTGCCCACAAACTACAATGTGTTTTCTTTGGTTGAGGTTTTAGTCACAGGGAGCTCTGGAGGTAAAAGTTAGTTCATATTGTTGTTCCTACTATGGGTCTGAAAATCCCTTCAGCTCCTTGAATACTTTCTCTAACTCCTTCATTGGGGAACCTGTGCTCTGTCCAATGAATGGCTTTGAGCATCCACTTCTGTAGTTGTCAGGCACTGTCAGAGTTTCTCAGGAGACAGCTATATCAGGCTCCTGCCAGCAAGCTCTTGTTGGAATCCACAATAGTGTCTGGGTTTGGTGGTTGTTTATGAGATGGATTCCTTAGAGGGGCAGTCTCTGGATGGTCATTCCTTCAGTGCTTCTCAACAATTTGTCTCTGTAACTCCTTCCATGTGTATTTTGTTCCTCCTTCTAAGTGTACACACTTTGGTCTTCCATCTTCTTTAGTTTCATGTGTTTTGTGAATTGTATCTCAGGTATTCCAAGCTTCTGGGCTAATATTCATTTATCAGTGAGTGTGTATCATGTGTGTTCTTTTGTTATTGGGTTATCTCACTCAGGATGATATCCTCCAGATCCATCTATTTGCCTAAGAATTTCATAGGTTTATTTCTTCATAGCTGCATAGTACTCCATTGTGTAAATTACCACATTTTCTCTATCCATTCCTCTGTTGAGGGATATCATGTGAGGATGTGGAGAAAGAGGGACATTCCTCCATTGCTAGGTAGATTGCAAGATGTTACAACCACTCAGGAAATCAGCTTGGCAATTCCTCAGAAAATTTGACATAGTACTACCATAGGATCCAGCAATACCTCTCCCGGGCATATACCCAGAAGATGCTCCAACATATAATAAGGGCATATTCTCCATTATGTTCAAAGCAGCCTTATTTATAATAGCCAGAAACTGCAAAGTCTGTCTTTGCTTTTGGCAACTACAATGGCTGTTCAGGATTCCAGTGTAGCCCTGAGCCTTACTTAGTGAGCTTTTAAGCACACAAAACTTGATCTGTGGTATGGGGTGACATACCTCCGTTGTCAAGATCAATTGCTCAGAAGTGGAACTACAGAATCCGAAAAGCAATGTCAGTTCATTTCGAGAATGTCCCAGAACTATGGACTTTGATGGACCAGGTCTTTGTTTTCATTTTGGCAGGTGGCGCTGTCTATATGCTGACTTTTATGAACTGAATGGTGCTTCCACCTTGGAGCCAATCATGCTAAGGTCTGAGGGCCTAAGGTTTAGGGACCTGTTACATTTGCACTGGTCTTAGTGAATGAGACAAATAATAGGCTCAACCTGTTTTAAAGAGATGTGGTTGATCCTAAGGACCATTCCTTTTACTAAATTTATACTTTTACTGAATTGATTGCCTATAAGAACAGAGACTAGTACTATTTTTCTAATTAATGTCTTCGTTTCTTTTTCTCCTTTGAGTTATTTCTTGTTTGTTTGTTTTTACACCTGGTGACTTAGTACAGAAAGAACATGTTTCTTTCAAAGCCATATGTAGTCCCCCTTATCTTGTGAGAAGTAAGTCTAAGCCTCTCCACTATTGTGCCACTTCTAGAAGGGAATCTAAGTATAGTTTCAATAGATCTAGGTCCTGATCAACATGTCTACCTAGTTTGTAATGCATCAGAAGAGTCATATTGAGTCAAACTATTGTTACATTCCAACCAAGTGGTCTCAGTAATATGGCTGTTGTCCAGAAGATTCAAGCCATAAGGCAGAATGTTGTGGCCGCCAGCAGCTCACAACATGAAAGGTTCGACTGAGAAGGCTTCTCAAGCTGTAAGAGAGGAATCTAGATGGGGCGAAAGAAGAAACGGAGCTAAGACAAATTCATTCTGATCAAAGCTCAAATTTTATTGTTGTGAAACTAGTTATGAATGAAGAGGGCGGGGACCCGATTCCCGCCGAATAATCTCGGGTCCAGTAGAAATGTGAGCACGTGTGTGGCTCTGAACAGCAAAGCAGCAGGTTCCAGCAGTGGGCGTGGCAGAACGAATGAGCAGGAAGCTCCACCCCTAAGCAAGCAGGTTTCAGGCTGGGGGAGGGGAGGCTACATCTCCTCCCATTTGTTAACAAAAAAATAAAAAAAAAAAAAAGAGAAGGGCTGGCCTGAGGCAAAAAACTTATCTATGCTCAATAGTTCTGCCTGAATTCTAGGGCTAAGGAAAAAAACCTGTCTCCATGGGATTCCATAACTTTTCTTATGGAAAACTGTATCTGGTTAAGACTGTCCTTTCTTATCCTAGTAAAGAACTAACTGAAAAGGCTGGAGCTGCAGGCTCTGACTTTATGATGCTAATTAGTACTTGGTAGGTAACTTCCTAGTTGAATTTTAAGTAGGAGGTTGGAACTCTGGCTAAGTTTGACTGAACAAATTTGAAATACACTATATCAAGAATAACACTAAGTTGA
The DNA here is from genome assembly GCF_000001635.26 of Mus musculus. NCBI lineage: Eukaryota > Metazoa > Chordata > Mammalia > Rodentia > Muridae > Mus > Mus musculus. The sequence continues at coordinate 195,423 of NW_012132913.1, forward strand.
TATTCCTCCACATTTTTGGATGATAGGCGGGAAACAGGGAGAGGGGGTATGACTGGCTCCTTAGTACAAGGCCAATTGGCTTTTTTATTTGGGTGGGAGGCAGTGAATGGCTTGCCCTTTCAACAGTAAGGTCTCCAACCTCTCTCCCCCCTATTGATTAAGTTCAAAAAGGCAAAGCTAAACTGAGGTGATCAAAAGATTTTCTCATCCGTAGATAAGTGGGCTTTTAACCTTGGCTTGGGTGGACATTGACCCGATTCCTCCCATGGGTGCTGTCACGACCCACACCTGTGGCTCTTGGTACCTTTTGGGGAGGGGAGGCAGAGCTGTAGATATAGTTTTGGTTTTTAGCCAAAATTAGGTACCAACCTCCTTCAAACCAGGTTTATCTCACAGGAAACTCAGAAATGGTCAAGCTGTACTTTCTCCTGCAGTAGCTTTCTGCACCAAGCGATACTCATACTGAATTTGTACAATCACAAATCAGTATGCACAGTTCTGAGTGCTGTTCAGCTCCTAAAGGAGAATTATCAACCTCAGATTTAGCAAGGCCTAAGCAAGAATTATGTCATTAATAACACCACGACTTGTGGTTAAAATAGTTGCTGGAAGTCGTTCCTCCTCATCCCTGTATTTTCCACAGCCTAAGGAACTAAGGGGATCTCGCAGTAACAGCAAGGGTGAAAAGCCAGAGGCCAGCTAAGGGACTAAGCCCATCTATCAAAATAAAAACCAATCTTTATTAATATAGAAATATCTACTTTTCTAGCCCTCTAGGAAAACCTAAATTTCAAATCAGACCAAAGGCCACGTGCTGGAATGTCCTGAGAATGCACATCTGCTGGTCCGGCTGGAGAATGCTGATTAATTCTGCTTGAAAAAAAAAAGCTTGACAGTGAAAAAGTAAGAAAGCAGAAATTCTTTTGGGGAAGTCAGGTACTTTATTCAAATGCAAATTGTAAAGCTGAGGTTAATCTCTAGCCTCTTGTCCTGTAACAGGCTCCGAGAGTAGCAGGAGAACAGCTTTTCTGGGAGCTTTCGCTCTCAGCTGAATTCTAAGCACAAAAGGAATTTTAGTCTTCGGAATGATACTTACGAAAAGAGTCAGAATCTGTGTTCATCTGACGAATTAGTCTCTCTGGCAACCACCGCACTCCATCTTCATCTCGTGAAAAAACACAAACCAAGCCCCTACCGCAAATTAGAACTGGATCTGGACCCTTCCATTCATTAGTCAGGGGGTCCTAGCATTTTAAAGCACCATCTACAGCACACAACTAGATTATTTGTGCTGGAACAGGGGAAACTGTGTGTCTTAAGACTCCGCCCCACAGCAGCTAGTTGGGCCCACATGGGCCAACGATAGGCTGGGAGGATGAGAAAAATGACTTTACAATAATGTTTTTTCTGGCCAAAGAATTTTTTGGGGCACAACCAATTTTTAATTACCAATTAATAACAATTATAAAAGCTTTCTTTATTTTTTGTAAAACCTTTTGTAGTAAACTAAAACCCTAAGCAGTAAAAGGATATTGTCTTTGAATCTCTTGGGTGAGAGCAAAGGATTTAAGGTAAACTTCCCTTGAGAAGCATTAGTTAATAAAATACTTTTCACTTAGGAAACAATATACACTGAAAGATTAAAACTCTTGGCTTCTTGTATAGAAGCAGAAGCAATAAAAATTTTTCTTACATAATGTAAAGCTATATTAGCCATACCTAGAGGCAAAATTTTCTAGTGATTACAGTTCACTAGAAGCAAAACTCTTTGAATTTAAGCATTATTAAACATCTGAATAGATCTGTAACACTGTTAAAAAGAAATTTTCTTGAGCACAGGGAAAAACTTTCTTAAGCACTGTTTGCAAAACACAAGAAGGCCACAAGCTGCTCTGGGGCTGCCCAGAGCCCTGTATTGACTTAAACGTAAAATATTTTTTAATCTGAGCATCAATTTTAAATTTGCATTCAAACTGCAAGCTGTAGTCAATGGAACAATGGCAGTTTTAACCATAATTTTTAAGTTTCTTGTGTATCGTTAGGATAATACCTACAAACTTGGGAAAGCAAAACCCAAGTTTAAAACAACTTATTATCTTTAAAATCAATATTAGAAGCATTACTATCATATTATGAAGTTTGGATGTCAATTAATACCTATGAATACTATTAAAGCAAGCTTTAATGCTTTAATAAAGAGGCATTGCTTTAAATTTTATTTTAAATTTTACTATTTAGGATAGGAACCACATTAATTATTATTTAAACTAGAAATATCTTTAGAGACCCTTCCTCTTGGGCTGTCTTATGCCACGTGTCGGAAAGACTCTAAACTTGAGTTATCAAATTTAACACTAACCATCTGTAGCAATGTAACAATTATTAATCTTAACCAACAACTTATGAACTTAATGTGAAGACATGCAGAGCACATTATCAAGAAAAAGGAACCAGATGAAGCAGTTCATTTTAGACCAATTAGAGAATATTAATTTTTGTAGCTACAATCATAGAATAAAAAACACTTTACCATTGTCAAACACGCTAGTCACAAACAATTTATTAGCTTTTTTACTCTGAAACTAAGAGGCTGTTTCTTCTTCCTTGAACCATGGGCAACAGCTATCTATCTTACCTAAAAAAATTCTTACTAATTGTACTTCAAGCCTTACTCCTCTGGACTGAAACAACTCCTGAAAACTAAGGGCAACCGCCTGATTCCTGACTTTAAACCCTTTCTTCTTCCACCTATGCAGCTTCCTAAAAAGCTGTGGCCGACCGGCCTATTTCCATTTCTAGTTCCGATTAACACGCTGCTCACCCAAGCAGAACCAGCATTGGGTTAGCACTGATTCAAGCTTAATTCGTATCCTACCGCAAACTCAGCAACACTTTACAAAACTGAAATTTTAAGGTAGTGCTATCATGTGTACCTGTCCGTTGCTCCAATGCCCGATAGAAAGAACCTTTCCTGTGGAGCTCCACAGCAGCAGCGTTTCTCTTAGCATCCCTCTGCCATTTTTAGGTCCCAGTTCTGGCCCCAAAATGTTGTGTACGACAGCAGCTCGCAACATGAATGGTTCGACTGAGAAGGCTACTCGAGCTGTAAGAGAGGAATCTATACGGGGTGAAATAAGAAATGGAGCTAAGACATTTTTCAGGTGCTTCTCTGCCATTCGGTATTCCTCAGGTGAGAATTCTTTGTTCAGCTCTGAGCCCCATTTTTTAATGGGGTTATTTGATTTTCTGGAGTCCACCTTCTTGAGTTCCTTATATATATATTGGATATTAGTCCCCTATCTGATTTGGGATAGGTAAAGATCCTTTCCCAATCTGTTGGTGGCCTTTTTGTCTTATTGATGGTGTCTTTTGCTTTGCAGAAGCTCTGCAATTTTATGAGGTCCCATTTATCAATTCTTGATCTTACAGCACAAGCCATTGCTGTTCTATTCAGGAATTTTTCCCCTGTACCCATATCTTCAACGCTTTTCCCCACTTTCTCCTCTATAAGTTTCAGTGTCTCTGGTTTTATGTGGAGTTCCTTAATCCACTTAGATTTGACCTTAGTACAAGGAAATAGAAATGGATCAATTCGCATTCTTCTACATGATAACTGCCAGTTGTGCCAGCACCATTTGTTGAAAATGCTATCTTTTTTCCACTGGATGGTTTTAGCTCCCTTGTCAAAGATCAAGTGACCATAGGTGTGTGGATTCATCTCTGGGTCTTCAATTCTGTTCCATTGGTCTACTTGTCTGTCACAATACCAGTACCATGCAGTTTTTATCACAATTGCTCTGTAGTACAGTTTTAGGTCCGGCATGGTGTTTCCACCAGAGGTTCTTTTATCCTTGAGAAGAGTTTTTGCTATCCTCGGTTTTTTGTTATTCCAGATGAAACTGTCGATTGCCCTTTCTAATTCGTTGAAGAATTGAGTTGGAATTTTGATGGAGATTGCATTGAATCTGTAGATTGCTTTTGGCAAGATAGCCATTTTTACAATGTTGATCCTGCCAATCCATGACCATGAGAGATCTTTCCATCTTCTGAGATCTTCTTTAATTTCTTTCTTTAGAGACTTGAAGTTTTTATCATACAGATCTTTCACTTCCTTAGTTAGAGTCTCGCCAAGGTATTTTATATATTTTGTGACTATTGAGAAGGGTGTTGTTTCCCTAATTTCTTTCTCAGCCTGTTTATTCTTTGTGTAGAGAAAGGCCATTGACTTGTTTGAGTTTATTTTATATCCAGCTACTTCACCGAAGCTGTTTATCAGGCGTAGGAGTTCTCTGGTGGAATTTTTAGGGTCACTTATATATACTATCATATCATCTGCAAAAAGTGATATTTTGACTTCTTCCTTTGCAATTTGTATCCCCTTGATCTCCTTTTGTTGTCTAATTACTCTGGCTAGGACTTCAATTACAATGTTGAATAGGTAGGGCAAGAGTGGACAGCCTTGTCTAGTCCCTGATTTTAATGGGATTGCTTCCAGCTTCTCAAAATTTACTTTGATGTAGGCTAATGGTTTGCTGTAGAGTGCTTTTATCATGTTTAGGTATTGGCCTTGAATTCCTGATCTTTCCATGACTTTTATCATGAATGGATGTTGGATTTTGTCAAATGCTTTCTCAGTATCTAACGAGATGATCATGTGGTTTTTGTCTTTGAGTTTGTTTATATACTGGATTACATTGATGGATTTCCGTATATTGAACCATCCCTGCTTCCCTGGGATGAAACTTACTTGGTCAGGATGGATGATTGTTTTGATGTGTTCTTGGATTCGGTTAGCAAGAACTTTATTGAGGATTTTTGCATCGATATTCATAAGGGAAATTGGTCTGAATTATTCTATCTTTGTTGAGTCTTTTTGTGGTTTAGGTATCACAGTAATAGTGGCTTCATAAAATGAGTTAGGTTGAGTACCTTCTACTTCTATATTGTGGAATAGTATGTGAAGAACTGGAATTAGATCTTCTTTGAATGTCTGATAGAACTCTGCACTAAATCCGTCTGGTCCTGGGCTTTTTTTGGCTGGGAGACTATTAATTAATGCTCTATTTCTTTAGGTGATATGGGACTGTTTAGATGGTCAACTTGATCCTGATTCAAATTTGGTACCTGGTATCTGTCCAGAAATTTGGCCATTTCGTCCAGGTTTTCCAGTTTTGTTGAGTACAGCCTTTTGTAGAAGGATCTGATGGTGTTTTGGATTTCTTCAGGATCTGTTGTTATGTCTCCCTTTTCATTTCTGATTTTGTTAATTAGGATGCTTTCCCTGTGCCCTCTAGTGAGTCTGGCTACGGGTTTATCTATCTTGTTGATTTTCTCAAAGAACCAGCTCATTGATTGGTCGATTCTTTGAACAGTTCTTCTTGTTTCCACTTGGTTGATTTCACCGCTGAGTTTGATTATTTCCTGCCTTCTACTCCTCTTCGGTAAATTTGCTTCCTTTTCTTCTAGACGTTTTAGGTGTGTTGTCAAGCTGCTAATGTGTGCTCTCTCTAGTTTCTTTTTGGAGGCACTTAGAGCTATGAGTTTTCCTCTTAGGAATGCTTTCAGTGTGTCCCATAAGTTTGGGTATGTTGTGGCTTCATTTACATTAAACTTCAAAAAGTCCTTAATTTCTTTCTTTATTCCTTCCTTGACCAAGGTATCATTGAGAAGAGTGTTGTTCAGTTTCCATGTGAATGTTGGCTTTCTACTATTTATTTTGTTATTGAAGATCAGCCTTAGACCATGGTGGTCTGATAGGATGCATGGGACAATTTCAATATTTTTGTATATGTTGAGGTTTGTTTTGTGAGCAATTATGTGGTCAATTTTAGAGAAGGTAGCATGAGGTGCTGAGAAGAAGGTATATCCTTTTGTTTTAGGATAAAATGTTCTGTAGATATCTGTTAAGTCCATTTGTTTCATCACTTCTGTTAGTTTCACTGTGTCCCTGTTTAGTTTCTGTTTCCATGATCTGTCTATTGGTGAAAGTGGTGTGTTGAAGTCTCCCACTATTATTGTGTAAGGTGCAATGTGTGCTTTGAGCTTTACTAAAGTTTCTTTAATGAATGTGGCTGGCCTTGTATTTGGAGCATAGATATTCAGAATTGAGAGTTCCTCTTGGAGAATTTTACCTTTGATGAGTATGAAGTGTCCCTCCTTGTCTTTTTTGATGATTTTGGGTTGGAAGTCAATCTCATCAGATATTCGGATGGCTACTCCAGCTTGTTTATTCATACCATTTGCTTGGAAAATTGGTTTCCAGCCTTTCATTCTGAGGTAGTGTCTATCTTTTTCTCTTAGATGAGTTTCCTGTAAGCAGCAAAATGTTGGGTCTTGTTTGTGTAGCCAGTTTGTTAGTCTATGTCTTTTTATTGGGGTGTTGAGACCATTGATATCAAGAGATATTAAGGAAAAGTTGTTGCTTCCTTTTATTTTTGTTGTTAAAGATGGCATTCTGTTCTTGTGGCTGTCTTCTTTTAGTTTTGTTGAGGGATTATCTTCTTGTTTTTTCTAGGGCGTGGTTCCCGTCCTTGTATTGTTTTTTTTCTGTTATTATCCTTTGAAGGGCTGTATTCGTGGAGAGATAATTTGTGAATTTAGTTTTGTCGTGGAATACTTTGGTTTCTTCATCTATGATAATTGAGAGTTTGGCTGGTTATAGTCGCCTGGGCTGGAATTTGTGTTCTCTCAGTATCTGTATAACATCTGTCCAGGCTCTTCTGGCTTTCATAGTCTCTGATGAAAAATCTGATGTAATTTTGATAGGCTTGCCTTTATATGTTACTTGACCTTTTTCCCTTACTGCTTTTAGTATTCTATCTTTATTTACTGCATTTGATGTTCTGATTATTATGTGTCGGGAGGAATTTCTTTTCTGGTCCAGTCTATTTGGAGTTCTGTAGGCTTCTTGTATGTTCATGGGCATCTCTTTCTTTAGATTTGGGAAGTTTTCTTCAATAATTTGGTTGAAGATGTTTGCTGGTCCTTTGAGTTGAAAATCTTCATTCTCATCTACTCCTATTATCCATAGGTTTGGTCTTCTCATTGTGTCCTGGATTTCCTGGATGTTTTAAGTTAGGATCTTTTTGCATTTTCCATTTTCTTTGATTGTTGTGCCGATGTTCTCTATGGAATCTTCTGCACCTGAGATTCTCTCTTCCATCTCTTGTATTCTGTTGCTGATGCTGGCATCTATGGTTCCAGATTTCTTTCCTAGGGTTTCTATCTCCAGCGTTGTCTCACTTTGGGTTTTCTTCATTGTGTCTACTTCCCTTTTTAGGTCTAGCATGTTTTTGTTCATTTCCATCACCTGTTTGGATGTGTTTTCCTGTTTTTCTCTAAGGACTTCTACCTGTTTGGTTGTGTTTTCAAGTTTTTCTTTAAGGACTTGTAACTCTTTAGCAGTGTTCTCCTGTATTTCTTTAAGTGAGTTATTAAATTCCTTCTTTATGTCCTCTACCTTCATCATGATATATGTTTTTAAAGCCAGGTCTACCTTTTCTGGTGTGTTAGGATGCCCTGGCCTGGGCAAAGTTCTGATGATGGTGAGTGGTCCTGGTTTCTGTTAGTAGGATTCTTACATTTACCTTTCGCCATCTGGCAATCTCTGGATTTAGTTGTTATAGTTGTCTTTGTTTAGAGATTGTTCCTCTGTTGATTTTGTTACCCTCTATCAGCAGACATGGGAGACTAGCTCTCTCCTCTGAGTTTCAGTGGTCAGAGTAGTCTCTGCAGGCAAGCTCTCCTCTTTCAGGGAAGGTGCACAGTTATCTGGTGTTTGGACCTCCTCCTGGCTGAAGATGAAGGCCCAAAACAGGATCTTTCCCAGGAGCTGTGTTGCTTTGGCCAGGAAGGTGGCCGGTTGTCTGGAGCCGAAGATGGCGCCACCTCAGAAGCTCTCTGGCTCTCGCCTGTTCCAGAAACGGCTGGCCTCTGTATTCCACACCCTCACCTGTACAGCCTGCCTTCCGCGGAGTCCCGGAGCCAAGGAGGCTCCCGCCGCCGGGGCCTGTGGCAGAAACCTCTCGGGCCGGGCTGACCCCTGTGCTCTCACCAGGAAGGTGGCCCCTCCTGTATTTTTTAAGTGAGTTATTAAAGTCTTTCTTGATGTCCTCTACCATCATCATGAGATATGCTTTTAAATCCGGGTCTAGCTTTTCGGGTGTGTTGGGTTGCCCTGGACTTGGCGAAGTGGGAGTGCTGGGTTCTGATGATGGTGAGTGGTCTTGGTTTCTGTTAGTAAGATTCTTATGTTTACCTTTCACCATCTGGTAATACCTGGAGTTAGTTTTTATAGCTGTCTCTGTTTAGAGATTGTTCCTCTGGTGATGCTGTTACCCTCTATCAGCAGACCTGGGAGACTAGATCTCTCCTCTGCGTTTCAGTGGTCAGAGCACTCTCTGCAGGCAAGCTCACCTCTTACAGGAAAGATGCACACTTATCTGGTGTTTGGACCTTCTCCTGGCCGAAGATGAAGTGCCAAAACAGAACCTTTCCCAGAAGCTGTGTTGCTTTGACCTGTCCCAGAAGCTGTTAATTTCAGTAGTCCACACTCTCACCTGTGCAGACTACTTTCTGTGAAGTCCCAGAACCAAAATGGCTCGCGCAGACCCTGTGGCTAGGGCCTCCCCGGCCGGGAAGACACCTAACCTATGGCCGGGAAGGTGGCCGGATATCTGAAGCCCAAAAATGGCGCTTCCTCAAAAGCTCTGTAGCTCTCGCCTGTCCCAGAAGCTGTTAGCTTCTGTGGTCCACACTCTGGTCTGTGCAGACAACTTTCTGTGGAGTCCCGGACATCAACCACTCTTTAAGAGAAACAATTCAAAGTGCTATTAATCACTGCCCATGTTACGTGAATACTGACTATAACAGTCAAGTATTTGAGATGTTTTGTCAACAAGTTATTAATTCTAAAGTACAAGATATTGTGGAACTTTAAAACTTTAACTTTAAGAATGAAGACCTAAGTGTGAACACTTTGCCCCTTCCTAGAAATGGGAACAAAACACCCAAGGAAGGAGTTACAGAGACAAAATTTGGAGTTGTGACAAAAGGATGGACCATCTAGTGATTGCCATATCCAGGGATCCATCCCATAATCAGCTTCCAAATGCTGACACCATTGCATACACTAGCAAGATTTTGCTGTAAGGACCCAGATATAGCTGTCTCTTGTGAGACTATGCCAGGGCCTAGCAAACACAGAAGTGGATGCTCACAGTCAGATTTTGGATGGGTCACACAGCCCCCAATGGAGGAGCTAGAGAAAGTACCCAAGGAGCGAAAGGGAACTGCAACCCTATATGTGGAACAACAATATGAACTAACCAGTACCCCGGAGCTCTTGTCTCTAGCTGCATATGTATCAAAAGATGGTCTAGTTGGCCATCACTGGAAATAGAGGCCCTTTGGACTTGAAAACTTTATATGCCCAAGTACAGAGGAACACCAGGGCCAAAAAGGGGGAGTGGGTGGGTAGGGGAATGGGGGGTGGGGTGGGTATGAGTGACTTTTGGGATAGCATTGTAAATGTAAACGAGGAAAATACCTAGCAAGATTTTATTGAAAGGACCCAGATGTAGCTATCTCTTGTGAGACTATGCCGGGGCCTAGCAAACACAGAAGTGGATGCTCACAGTCAGCTAATGGATGGATCATAGGGCCCCCAATGGAGGAGCTAGAGAAAGTACCCAAGGAGCTAAAGGGATCTGCAACCCTATAGGTGGAACAACATTATGAACTAACCAGTACCCTGGAGCTCTTGACTCTAGCTGCATATGTATCAAAAGATGGCCTAGTCGGCCATCACTGGAAAGAGAGGCCCATTGGACACGCAAACTTTATATGCCCCAGTACAGGGGAACGCCAGGGCCAAAAAGGGGGAGTGGGTGGGTAGGGGAGTGGGGGTGGGTGGGTATGGGGGACTTTTGGTATAGCATTGGAAATGTAAATGAGCTAAATACCTAATAAAAAATGGAAAAAAAAGAAAAAGAAAAAAAAGTTTACGATAAAAACAAAACAAAACAAAACAAAACAACAACAACAAAAAAAAAAAAACCTTTAACTTCTTAAAAGACAAAGAAGTGGGAAATTATATCCCTGTGCATATTATTTAGTGTATTGCTGTGCACATTATTTAAATCATACTTTTATTTTAGAATTTTGAAATTTGGATGTCAAAGAACTTAATACTTTATAGTATCTTAAAAGGATCTACTTATTGGCATATGGTTTGATGCTAAACAGCTCTCTTATTAGGGAAAGGAAAAACATAGGTTCTCTCCACGGAACACTGCAGAAGCATGATGGGTAATTCTTTTGACAAGCTGGCAGGTGAGTTGGCTCAGTGCCCTGACTGAAGTGACAAGGAAGCTAAATTGGGTACATGTTTTCGACCCATCCTTGCTTGCCATTTTTCCAGTTTGAACTAGTGAAGCTCTCTTGCTTCAAGCTTTTAAAACTTTATGGCAAAATGAACATCAGAGACTGTATATTCTGACTTATAAAGATAAGTCATATAATAGTCATAATGATTTTTCTTTTTTCTTAAAGGTGATCAGTTATTCTAACTCAGTCTTGGACTGGTATAGTAATAAGTCCAATATTAGAGATTTCTATTGAAGATAGCTAAAAATCTTGATTATCTAGCAAAGTTAATTCAGAGCACAGCTTCCACTTCCAGAGAATCTCTGGCCTTTTTACTAATTTACCAGCTCCCACACACCTGGAGGCCAGAGCCTGAGCTTGATTGTTGCTAATTTGCAACTGAATAAAGTACCTGGGCTTCCACAAAGAAACTTTGTACTGTTGCCTTTCACTGTCTGGATTTTATTTTTCAAGCAGGTCAATCAACACCCTTCAGCCTGCCTGTACCAGGTGTGCATCCCTGCCCCCAAGAGTGTGCAGATGGCAGCTACTAATTTTCATTCTAAAAGCATTCCACTACATATTGTGGCTTTTGGTCTGATTCATCAGGCCATAGAGACAATAAAGATGAGGAGGGTGACCTCTAGCTCCCAATATAGCCTAAGAGTCACAAATTGTGGTGTGACAATTGGCATAATTCTTGTAGAGGCATTGCTGAACCCATACATGTGAGCTGCTTGCCGGCCTCAACAAAAAGGTACCTGCAAACCTAGCAAGTAAAGTTTTACCATCCCCTGGCAGGCTGGAGCTTGCTGAAGTCATTTTCCCTAAAGTTGCTGAGGTGTTTATTTCATATTTGGAACCCTTCCTAGGTAAGGGCTCCCTGTTTTAGATTTATTTGAATACAAACCTGGCATAATCTTGAACCAGGATGTCCAGTTTAAGTGAAATGTACTTTAATCTGAGTAACTCAGAAAGTTGCATGGACCCCAGATGCCTGGTGAAGGTCAATTACCAACAATCTTGCCAGTTGTTTGTGTGAGAATGATCTTTGTCTCTGATGTCCTCCATCAACCTGTGGGTGTGAGCTGTATATTTCTTCTTTACAATGGAGTCTCAGGCGGCACCAGGTTGGGTTATGTCATCAGAATATAAATAGGTGTTTGGGGTGTTTGTTGGGGAGTCAGGTCAGCAACCTGGCAGTGGAGGACCACAGTTCATAGGAAAAGTCACTTAGCCTCTAGAAAGTTCAATAAATTCTCTTTGTTATTAATATCCTGTCTTGTAGTGGTAAGATGCCGCCTTTATCGTTCATACATACATGCAGTGGACAGAGTAGTAAAAATCATAGCAAAGTCCATCTATATGGTAGTAGAGTTTCCATTTTCCTATCTGAGAGCTTGACTCAGATTAATAATTTTTTGTTCTCAGGGCCAAGATACCTGGCTTATGACTACATCATTTACAATAAAGTACCTGCTGTACAACTGCCAAGCTTGCCATGAGTGTGCAAACATTTGGAATTCAGACCACAAGAATGCTGTAAGTTTAAAGATGCTTGTCCCCCAGTCTTCCCAGGAGATCCCTGTGCTGGGAGATGAGAGAGTTGGTTGTGGCTGAGAGATTAGGGTATAAGGGAAGAAGAACAAATGCCAAAAGGGTGAATTCCAGCAACTTCAGCTGGGCCCCTGGGAGAGTAGGCAGCTTCAATCTACTAGAATATAGCTCTGGGGTGGATTCAGGGCAAAGCACAACCAGGTCTATTCAATTTTTCAAGCTGGAGCCAGGAGTATGCTAGGAGATAAGAATATCTGCCAATACCTTTTATTCTTTTTTCCATTGACTAAGGTCTGAGTCTTCAGGCACCCGATCATCTGGGTCCAGGTTGATGCTGCAGCATGTCTTCTAACCCGCCTACCACCAGAGGGCAGCAGCGTACATTCACAACAATTGTTGAGAAGTCAGGAAGCCCAGGAATCTTATGTGTGGAAGAGGACATAGCAAAAGAAGAAGCATTCCATACCACCTGCGTTCATGCCTGCCATGCCCTGGGTTTGGGCCCCCATCTGAACCATCTCCTGCACATAACCATGCAATCATAATGAGGAATCTTGAGATCTGTGACAATCTCTCTCTTCTCCCCAGCCCACAGCTCCATTACACCCCACTCTAATCACTAAGGATCACTCAAGATACTTAACTGTCTTCCGTTTTTCCAAAGTCCCTAAGTCACTTTAAGACTTTCTATGTCCTCTGTAAACAGTCACATACTCATGTCTGAGGCTAGGTACTCATGTGGAGATAAGAGTGTAAGAGACAAGAATGAAGGAGAGAAAAGTGAGGAAGGAAAAATAAAGAGCTATTTATGTGGTAGGTCTGTGTTCCCCAAACACCATGGGATGATCCAAGGATATCCAACATAAGGTGTGACTTCTTCAAAATAGCCTTGAGTGAGCAGCTTAGCCCAGAGAAGACCTAAGGATCCAAAGCGTTGCTGCATATTACTACTGTGTGCAAAGAGGCCAGGAAGCTATCCCAGGAAATTTCATCACATCCCTCAATGGCAGATGCATTTTACTGAGAAGAGAGCAACAGTTTCACTTGGCAAATATTGCTGTCACATGATGTCAATGTATATGCATCTCCTATGACTTTAACTCATCTGGAGCACTGCCTGCCGCAGGAGCCAGCACTTGTCCAAGCTGCCACAGGTCAACCTGGTCCTTGGTTTTCCTAAAGACTCCTTAGTCTGAGGGAATTTACTTTCCCATACTTCTGAGACCCAAATAACCCATTTCCCAAATCTAGGCAGGAAAACCAAATGGAAATATTTGGGGCATCTATGAGAAAATTCTCCTTAAGGTCAGCATCACTCTGTGAAGGCCAAGCTACCCTTACCTCAAGTCTACACCAATGGTACTGAATTTTTAATAAAAATTTCTCAGGAGAAATTTCTTTTACTATGACTGGCCTTTTTGCTTAATCTCAAAACCAGAGTTAATAATATACTCTGAGGTCACTTCAGATGTAGAACAATGCCTACTGTATGCATTTCCTTTGTATAACCTCTCTTTAAGGGACTAATGGAACAACCAACCTTACTTTCCTTTAGTTTTAAGTAACCAATCATTATAATCTGATGTAAGGCATAGCTGTTATTTTAAAATATGTTTTTCAACGCTTCTGACCCAGAGTGTAATGAATGTGTATCTATGTAAATGTTACAATGATCACATTTGGAAAATGGTAAATAGGATCAAAGCTGTTTTTAAAAATGAATACCCACCACAAATATTGAATAAAACATACAAATAGTGCATGAAAAAATGGTATTTGTAATGTTTTTTATCCAGATCAGTTGAAGTCAGTTATTTATTCACTTGAAAAACACTGTGAAACATTTATTTAGGTATCACTAATTTTTCCCCATATGGTGCTTTCTGTGTGGCTCAATGGGGATAGAGACAAAGAAAGAGAGAGAGGGAAGAGGGAGAGAGAGGGAGAGAGCAAGCAAGAGCGAGCGAGAGCAAGCAAGAGGGAGAGAGAGAGAGAGAGAGAGAGAGAGAGAGAGAGAGAGAGAGAAATTGATTCAGTTATTCAGGCTGATACAGACCCAGATTCATGCAACAGAGAGAAACAGTGGAAGATATGGAAGGAGAGAAATAAAGAATTCAAATCTTGGATCATTCTTCGTTAAATTCACCAAGGAAATGCATATATATTTATTTTCCATAATTGCCGCAGACCCTCTGGGCCCCTATGTCTGCGTGGAACCGGTCTCTAGTCACAGGTGGGCAAAGCTTAGGATGAATTGACAAACAGACGCACACAGGAGAGGTTGTGTGAAATTTGAATGTTTTTTTCAAATCAATCATCAGACTTTTTATGCAGAAGACAATAAGGAAGTTGGGTGACATATTCATAAGGTACAAATGAGGTACCCGGAATCTTACATAAAACAGAGGAATGCAAACACAAGAGGTCTAAAGGGGAGCACCTGGGATAGAATTCATTGATAACAACTAGGATCAACAAGGGCTCCACCTAAGATTCACTAATCTTAGAAGCCAGGGTCAAGGGCTTTGCACCCTTGCATAGTTCCTATTTTAGTCTATTGTATAGTCCACCTTCCCCTTAGGCCATTGTAAATACGTGTGTGTGTGTGTGTGTGTGTGTGTGTTTGTGTGTGTGTATAGGTGTAACTTCACTATAGTTATAAGTATCTATTCTGGTTACTCCTTTGGTCTGAAACTTCCTTCTTCCTCAGTGATGGTAAATTCCTGTGTAAGGTAGTGACCTAGATTTTATTCAAAGTGATAGTGTAGTACCAGAGGCTATTCTGATCAGCAACATTCTTGCTGAATTTCAAGCCCATGGTCTTGCTCAAAGACGTTCTAGAACTGTTGGAATACTGGCAGAAGGCTTTAGCTATGTCAGAATTCAATCTTAAAAGGCACTTATAATAAGAAAATACTGAAAGGGAGCACGTTGATCCATATACTAGACTAACTCGGGAATGAAAAATTAATGTATGGGTAAGAGGGAACGCCAGACTCCAGGAGGAGAGCTTCCTTGAAGCTCTTTGCCTCATGAGTGACTTTCAAGCCTCTCAGCTTAAGCTGACTCGACCAGAGCGTGTGGCACATAATATAACACTGATGGGTTTTGGGTACTCTAAAATCATTTCCACATTCAAACAATTGCATTTTGGTATTCAATATGGGGGATATTTTTCTGTTTTAGGGAACATTGCTGTATTACCTAGAGTTGTCAGAAGGTGGGGACCTTGAATATATTTTGAAAGACAGATGTCAGCACTTGATTGCCGAGTAGTCCCTGAAAAAGCACAACTTTATCACTAGGATGTAAAATAATAGTAATGTGGTCCGGTAAATCAATAATAATAATAATAATAATAATAATAATAATAATAATAATAATAATAATAAGGGATTTTTGAGTGACCATTTCAGGAACAAAACTCCAGGCTAAAGAGCATCAAAGTAAGGGGGATGGGCATTGACAGAGAGGAGGTCATGTCAACTATTTACCAGACTCTCAGGAATACAGGAGATAGGAGTATTCCAGGTGCTGAAGTATAACTCTATATGATCTTCCTGAAATTATTCTTGGATTAGCTAATACAAATGTTTATGTTTGTCCCCTTAATTACTCATTAGTGTGCTGAAACAAGAAACCCTTCCAGTCAAGAACATTGGATAGGAGTTTTTCAGTAGCTCCTTGAGAAAGAATGTTCTGGGACAGAGTTTTACAACTCCATTGAGACAGAAACTTCTACCCTAAAGAGAGCAAGGTAAGGGGGAAATATAGAGTTGAAAATGGCAGCTATGCTTTGAAAGCTTGCACACACTTATTCTGTACTTTGATGGGGGAAGTACCTTTGCCATGAATCCTTTGACTGTCAAAAGTTGGGGAATTGGTAAACCAATTAGAAACATCATCTACTGTGCCTACAATGTCTTTTTTGAGAACAAGTTTGATGGAAACTCGAATATAAAGTTTACTAAAAAATTCAACTGAGTTCAGTATCTGTCTGGGGAACCAGATTTTTGATTTTGTCAAGTAAATCAAGGTTATGTGGAAGGAGTTAACATAGTTGTCAGAAATCTTTATTATTTCAATTATGTATAATTTTATGATTGAAATTACAGATTCCAGCCTAATCACAAACTTTGTTTAGTGGTAGTAATCATATTTCTTACTGTTTTAGGATTTAGGGATGGAGTTGAGTGGCAAGGTGCTTATTACACTTGATGCAGTGTCTGCTTCTTTAGCAATATTACCCTCTGCTGAGTCAACCCTAATATCATAGAACTGGGATGTAAGAGGCTGTTTCATAATAATGCATTGCCACACACTACCTGATCCTCTACTGAGCAAAACACAACAACTCATTACCTTCCAAACTCACCATTGGCTACTCAGTATCTTGGCTACTTCTGGCTAGATATGTGCCTCTCAGAATGAGTCATATGACTCAGCCTGGGAGACAAAGACCCCGTTGTGTCACCATTTCCACTGTACTGTGAGAATTAAATTCTCCCAAGGGACAGGAACCATACTATATAACTATCTTTTCCTTTCTGGAAAAGAGATCAGAACCCACAGATACAAAAGCGTGGACACTGGATCCAGGGGCTGAACACAGGCCCTCTCACTTGGATGTTTGTACAGGATCCTCAGTTATCATCTTGACTCCTCAAATGCAGAGTGATGCCCAGGGTGGTCATGCCTGCCAAGGATTTGCTATCGCTGTGGTCCATACCACACCCAAAGTCCTAGAGAACATACAGCATAAAAAGATGGGTCGCTGCCATGGGGGACACAATCACCTTCCTCAACTAGTTACTAGGCTCCTAAATAGCTTCAAAACTGGATGGGAGAGGATATATTTCAACTTATGCTGGAAGGGGGAAATGCTGTGGTTATTCTGTTTCCTTAACAAAAGAAAAATAATGATAGTAATTGCTAACCAAACTGTGTGCTCTTCTCTAGGGCAGATATTGCTCCCACTCTCAACATTCAACAGTTAGCTATAGTTTTTGTATAGGGTTGAGGCCTCATGGGCGTTCTATGTCCACTTTGCCACATATCCTGTCCATCTTCATCTCATGTTTAAACTATCATACTGGTGAGTCCTGATTAGTATAGAGAGAGTAAGGAGGGATATATGAGAGGGCCTGAAGGGAAAAATGATAAGCGATAAACAATGTAATTATAGCATAAACTCAAAAATTGAATGAAATTTCCTTCCTCTGGCTGGACTTCCTGTGTGGTCCTCAGTGGGAGGGGATGTGCTTAGTTTGGCTGGGACTACCTGTTCCAGGGCAGGGTGAGACCTGAGGGGACTTCCTCTACTCTGAGAAAACAGGGAGGGAGTAGTGGGGAAGCGATGTAAATTGAATGAATAAATAAATAAATAAATAAATAAATAAATAAATAAATGAAAGAAACCTTTGAAGTTGGTTGTGCTGGCTCATACCTTTAATCCCAGCATCCAGGAGGCAGAGACATTCACAGATCAGAGTTGGAAGCTAGCCTGTTATACATAAAGAGTTCCAGGAAAGCTAAAGCTATAGATTGAAACCTGTCTTAAAAAAAAAAAAAGAAGTAAAGAAAAAGAAAGAAAGAAAATTAGGAGCTGAAGGGGTTAGCATCCCCAAAAGAGGAATAACATTATGAACTAACAAGTACCCCCAGAGCTCCCAGGGACTATATCACCAACCCAAGAGTACACATGGTGAGAATCATGGCTCTATCTGCATATGTAGCAGAAGATATACTAGTCATTCCTCAGTGGGAGGAAAGGCTCTATGTCGGCTCTATGCCCTACTGTAGAGGAATGTCACGGCCAGGAATCAGGTGTGGGTAGGTTGGTGAGCAAGTGGAGGGGGAGGAGATAGGGGGTTTTGGGAGAGGAATACAGGAAAGGGAACAACATTTGACATGCAAATAAGGTAAATATATAATGAAATATATTTTTGGTCTATAAAAAGTTTAAAAAAAATAAAATTCAAAAAAATATTATTAGCTGTGATACTACTACATGGAATGCCAGCAGTCCATACATGGGATTCAAGATTAAACATTAGAATGAAAAGAAGAAAAGAAAAGAAATACCAGAAAAGTAAAGGTAGAACAAGGAAAAAAAAAAACCTTTAGGGGACCAGAGGCTTTCCCTAAAGTTATAGCCTGACTGTGATATCTGTTCCTCAACACAGTTTGACGTGTCTGGTTACAGTGGGAGAAATTCTGCCTAACCCTACAGAGACTTGACGTACAAGGGTGGGTGGATACCAACAGGAGGCCACTGCCCTCTCAGAGAAAGAGATACAAGATAGTGGTAGGGTCTCTCTAAGGGTGGACAAGCAGTAGGGAACACTTGATATAAATATTCAATTTTAGAAAAGACTTTGATGTCAGTGACAATGATTCCCCCAAAAGTTCTTTTATTGTTTATAATGTTTTGGGTATACTGTTTTTGTTTGTTTGAAATTAAGAATTGCTCTTTCTATTTTTGTGAAGAATTGTCTTGGAATTTTGATGGTATTTGCATTAAATCAGTGGATTACTTTTGGTAAGATGGCCATTTTCACTGTTAATCCTACTGATTCATGAGTAAGGGAGATCTTTCTGTCTTCTGAGGTCTGCTTTCCTTCCTTTCTTCAGGGACTTGAAGTCCATTTCATACATGCCTTTCACTTGACTGGTGAGTTACACTAAGGTATTCTATGTTATGTGTGGCTACTTGAATGGTGTTGTTCCCTAATTTCTTTCTCATCTACTTTATCATTTGTATAAAGGAAGGAAACTGATTTGTTTGTGTCAATGTAATATCTAGCCACATTGCTGAAGTTGTTTATCTATCATAGGAGTTCTCTGGTAGAGTTTTGAGGGACATTTATGTATCATATCACCCATTAATAGTCATACCATGACTTCTTCCTTTCCAATTTGTATATCCTAAGATCTCCTTTTGTTGTCTTATTGCTCTAGCTAGAACTTTTCTGGTGGCCAGCCCTGCCAGGTTCTTCTCTTTTGTTTGTTTTGATGAGGCAGCAGAGTGGGGAGAGCATCAGTAGAGTGTAAGACTTCATATTACAAGATACAGGGGTAAAACTGTCTTTCAAGATATCTAGAGTTGCTGTTTAATAATAAAAAGTTTACTTATCTAAGTCTAAGTTACTTTGCTGCTGTAGCTGACCTGCCTCCTGTGTTTCTCTGAGACCTGAAACTGTGGTCTCTGGCACTTAACACCTCATCCTAAAATAGCATGGGATTAAGTAAAGAATTAATTGCTAGAGACTTTTCTCTTTTGTCCAGATGCCTCTTACTTCTCAGTCTAGGGGGAAGCATGGAACAATAAACTTCTATTGAATGAGAAGAAGAGAATAGTGCTCACAGAAGGAAACATTTTGCATAAGAAAATATGCATAAACACATAAATTCACATAGAGTTACACAAATGCAAATTCATACATTCCAATTCAAACCTGTAAGGTTCAACTTGCATGAATTGTGTCAATTACATACTTACATGCACACATCCATACAGACCTATGCATATGACGCAAAGATCAAGCACTGGTGCAGGAAACTAAATCATTCTGGATGAAAAAAGTGCTCCAATCTTTATTGCATAAAGAAAATAGTTTCTACCCTTTTAATGCTGAATGAATTTCACACAAGATTTTAAGAACAAAGCTTTGTTCTTTAATAAGGCTAAGCTTGCCTTAGTAAGAAAAGACATGTTCTGTCCATAGTAAGGAGAAACTTGCCTGATACTTCTGCTATCTCTGCAGGTTCCTTTTCCTCTTTCCCTCTGCATTCTGCACATTGCTCTATTAGTTTTTTTAATGTTACTTATAGTTTAGAATTTATTCCACTCTGCATTTTTTCTAATCTTGCTCTCTTCTCTTTCCCCCTTTCTCTCAACATCTTCTCTTCCAATGCTATTCCTATACTTCTAAGTTCTTGTTCAGCTCTGTTATGTCCATAAACTGTTCTATCTAAAAATTTCTCAGCTCATTTCTTCTCTCTTCTCTTTATCCTCAGCACTTACACATCTTACAGAATACATGACCACATGTTAAAAAGATCATCAAATGTTCACACATTAAATCATAAATTGAAAAGAATTTTACAACAGAGAATGCTTACATGCATATACACTAGGAGTAATTATCTGGCTAAATATTCATCACCTGTCACAGGTAAGAAGGTTCACTGAAAGGTAAAAACCATAAATAAGTTATTAGTGAAGTTTTGTGTAGTAAACATAGTCAATATTATATTTTCTATACCAGAGCCTTTAATTAATTGTTAGTTATATTTTTACGACCTTTGGTTAATTGTTTTACAACCATTTGGAATGTAGTAGTAGTGCATTGTAGTAGTACAATGTAATAGTAGTAGTAGTAGTAGTAGTAGTAGTAGTAGTAGTAGTAGTAGTAGTAGAAGAAAGTCTGGTTATTATGTAGAGGAATTAACTGGTAACACATGGTAGACTGGCAGAATTATCATTGCAGTTTTGACTATCACAAAAGGATCTAGTAGCAGACCCACTATAAAAGAGCTTAATAAACACTAAAATAACTTTAGGAAATCTGATAGGATCATCTTCAAGATTTAAGAGATCATGTATTTTCATATATAGCATCACTACAAGCCAGTATATCTTTGTAGATCTGCAGAGATCTGCTCAGAAGTGTGGGCTAATTTCTAGTGTTATGTTCAATTTATATGTTCAATAACAAGAAAAGCATTAGGAGGAATCGTTCCTGAAATGATTTTCTCCTGGGACATGCCTATTGGAGCAAATCTCTCGTGGATTATAATCCAAGACAGACCATCTCAGGAAGATCACTTATTACTTATTAGCTTGTCATATGATGACTCCTGACAACTTCAAGTACTACACTGAATAAATAGGGAGAGAGTGGGCAGCCTTGTATTGTAACTGGGTGCTGGTTTCCTTCATATTGGTTTTATTATATTAATTAGTTGTGTGTCAGGAGTTCCTGATCTCTACAAGACTTTTATCATGAAGGAGCTTTGGATATTGGCCTAGGCTTTTTCAGGGTCTTTTGAGATGATAATTCTTTTCCTTTGAGTTTGTTTATATAGTGGATTACTTGATGGGTTCTGGGGACAGGGAATGGGGAAGAATTTTCTGTGAGCTGGAACTAGGACACATGAGCTCCAGAAGAATATGCAGTAGAGGATGGTCTTATTGGACATCAATCGGAGGAGAGGCTTTTGGTCCTATGAAGGCATGATGCCCTACTGTAGGGGAATGCCAGGACAGGGAAGCGAGAGTGGGTGGGTTGGTGATCAGAAGAAGGGGGATGGGATTGGGGTTTTTGGAGGGGAAATTAGAAAAGGGGATAACATTTGAAATGTAAAAAAAAATCTTATAAATAAAGGAAAGCTTGAAACAAACAAAACAAAACAATCAAACAAACAAAACAAAAGGCCTTTGGTGGGAAGGGCATGTCTCCTCTATCCCATATGCTGAGGTGAGAACATCCAGGGAAGCTTGTAGCTATAAGATATGAATTTTGCTACAAGTAGGGGAAGAGAAAGTAGCTAGGGATCCTGTCGTAAAATATGCGTGCTTGGGCACTATGTTTTCTATCAGAAAGACTTAGAGGGAGCCAGGGCAATATTCCTATATTTCTGAGGATATGTGTAAACTGCTGGGCTGCTATTGTTTGCCATCTCTGATGGACATGGCCTCAAATGGAAGTGGTATACTATGCCTTCTGTATCTAGTAGGCCAAGAGATCTGGAGCCCTGTCTGTTTGAGGAGCCTGTACTGACTCTGGCTGCCAGAATCACTAGAACCTTCTTTCTCCCTGGACTTGAAATACTGAAGGAATCTTTTGCCCTGCCTCTCTGCCACTCTCAAAACATGCCAAGCAAAGCAAAGCAAAGCAAAGCACTGGGGGCCTCAGCAAGATAATTAGGTTTCATGATAGTATTTTGTCTAGAATGCTAAACTATCCTTTACCTAGGTCCTTGGACCTTTGCTCAGAAAAAACACCCTAAAAAGTGGACTGCCACCAGGCATCTAGGTGGCAACCTAGCATCTTAGGCATTTCAGGCTAGAGGTGCATTTCCCAGAGTGAGTCAGGGAAATGGCCTTTAGGTCGAAGACCACACAGGGCTCACATTTCCACTGGACTGAGACAATCCAGTCATGGGTATTACACCATCAAGACGTAGAGATTATACACATATAAGACAAAAGTAACACCACTCTTAGTTTAAATAGAAGACAGAATTCTCAGACACCAAACCATGAATACTGGGCCCAGGTCCTCTCACTGTGCTACAGCAATATCCCGACTTTGTGTAGCATCCTCAGCTGTAATCTTGACAGTAGCAAGGTAGACTAACATATCTCATCAGTGCTGTGCTGACACTTTGGAACTATAACCAAGCTTTTAGAGACCACTGCATATAGATGAAGTTGGGAAGGTGCCACTGCATATATAAGTGCCTGCATCAACCAGGGCTTCGAGCAAGAAGTGGCTTCAAAACTTGCTGAAGGCAGGTCTCCTGTGGACACATGGATCATCCTGCACAAAAGCCTCAGAAACAAAACCATGGACACTGAAACCAGGTGTATAGTTCCATTATGCTTCGTTAGGAAATTACAATATCCTGAATTGGACATTGGCCCAGGACCCTCAGCTATCAGGTTGACCCCAGGGTATAAGAAAAACCCCAAGGCAGTCTTACCAGCATTGTGGTACACCATGGTTACACTGCACAACCAAGGTCTTAGAGATCACTGGACAAGGGAAAAGACATACATGCAGAGACAGACACCTTCATTGTATAAGGGATGGTGTGAGAAAATGCTTCAAACCTTGGTGAAGGCAGGTCTGAGGCAGAGACAGGGGAAAACTTACCCCATTGTCTTTACCTCTGAGGTCTTGTGTTTCCCATATAGGAGTTCAGATTCTTACGAGAAGGACATTTATTGCCAAATCTCTTTCATTATATTGTCCAAAGACCACAGTCTATGCCATCAGGTACCCTAGGCATGGATTAGAGTGTCAACTTAATGCCATCTTTTGCAGCTTGCTCATGGCTCATCAGGGAATATCCCCCCAAAATATGTGGTGAAATAACAGGTTATGCATGATCCCTATCTTGAGAGAATAATATTTCATAAGAAAAATGCTGCATCTCTGCTTCTTCCTGCCTGTTGGGCTCTGCATACTGACCCATAGGGATCTCCTTGGGATTGCTCATCATCCATTATGATCTCCTGGTCTATTGAAATCTAATACTTCTCCCCACCACATCCCCTCAAGGTTACTGAGTATATTTTTATTTTTATATTTTATCTAAGGGTCCCCATGTCTCTCTATGGAAGACATAGCCGAATTTAGTATGTAGAATTGTATATCTTAATATATAGAAGGACAATATATTTTAAATATAGCAGAAGAATTAATAAATCTTGATGCAAACTGGGTGTGGAGTCAGATAAAAGTTGCTTTTAATGGCAGTTAGACATCACTGGCAATGTGGATAGGATATCACTATTGGGGTAGTGTTGGTCTATTCTCCAAGAAAACATACAAAGATGTGGGTAAATTTATTGTGGGGTATGGCCCAGCCAATGAAGCAGGCAAATAACACCATCCACAACAGCCACAAACCACAGAAAACATCTTGGTTACGTACCCACACAAATAAAATTGAGTATGACAAAATATTTTAAATGTTTATAGAAATAAATCAAAGAGGACACCAGAAGATGATATTTAGATCACTAAATTGCCTAATCATTAGAGAAGCTTCCTATAGCAGCTGATGGGTGCAGAGATCCACTGTCAAGTATTAGGTGGAGATCAGGGAATTCCTTGGGATATGTGGAGAAAAGATTGCAGGAATAAGAGGGGTCAAGGATACCAGGAAATCACAGTCTACAGAGTCAACTCATCAAGGCTCTTAGGTGTTCACTAATATGGAAGCAACAACCACAGAGCCCCTGTGGGTCTGTACTAGGCCCTCTACATTCATGATATAGTTGTGAAGGTTGGGGTTTGTGTTGTCCTCCTACCAGTGGGAATGGGGTTGTCTACGACTCTTTTGCCTGTTTGTGGAACCATTTTCCTACTAGTGGATTACTACATACTGTCTTGTTATTAAAGTATATGTTTGGGTTTGTTGCATCTTGTTATGTTCCAGGATTCAGTTTGAGTATTTTACTGAGTAATTTTGCATCAATGTTCATAAGAGAAATAAGTCTGAAGTTCTAGTTCTCTGTTGAGTCTTTATATGATTTAGGTGTTGCTATGAACTGTGGTAGAACTATGACACCACAGGGTCGCTGTCGAGTCAGAGAATGAGTTTGGCAGTGTTCCTTATGTTTCCATTTTCTGAAAGAATTC